>NC_090646.1:543526000-543733500 GCF_040937935.1 Hyperolius riggenbachi
GCTGTACTATGTGTAAAGACGGCGGTTTCGCCGTCTAACAGTCTCCGCCCCCTCTTCAGGAGACTGCGCGCAATCTCCTGCAAAACAGAGCCTCAGGACTTGACGCCAATTGGCGTTAGGCGGTCCTGGGGCTGCCGCCGCGGCCACGCCCATTGCCGTTAGCCAGTCGGCAGGCAGTTAAGTACTTGATGTGCAGGAGGTTGAATAAGTTGTGTTTCTTTCCAATGTATTGACTTTATACTCTGTATCCTAATTGTAAACTTATCTTTTCATCACCATCCTAAGTCTATGCATCATTTCATTTATTTGGATTGCTGGAAATGATAATTGACACCACTTATATAAGTTACAACTAGGGATGATCAGAACAGCTGAATTCTGAATTTGTTGAAATTTGGTGTTCTGCAGGCAAATACCTAATTTCGTTAGGTATGGAGAGGTGCACAGAGGGAGATGAGGGCAGAGGGAAGACTCCCTATTAGTATAGTTTCACCCGCTGCTGCTTGTAAGCCAGAGGTTCCCAAATACCTCAGGTCAATAATGCAATCGAGTTACATATAGAAATAAGCAGCGCTGGGAATGGTGGTACAATTACTCAAATTTTAATTGATATATAGTATCTGTATACGATTGGATCTGTCGGCCAAAGCAGATATGATAATAATCAGGTCACATAAAAAACATAAAATGTACATATATATGCATGATAATCTCAGCATAGCATGCGGAATACACTCAGGGATACATGGGTATATTGGTCATTATACTTTAAGGATGCAATGTTCAATTATCATTTGCTCAACATTCACACCTGAGCCACCCGATGCTCTAAAAAAAAAAAAAAAAAAAAAGACTTCAAAAAAGTGGTTTTATAAAAGAAAAATATTCCTAAAAAGTAAAATATAGATGATTCATTGATTCAACTGATTGTTTAAAAGGAAATAAATATGGCAGCCTCCACACCCCTCTTGCTTCAAGATCCCTTTAATATAAATATGTAAGTTACATAAACGTCTCTTGACCAGGTATGCCATCTTGTGGCGCAGGAAGGGAACTGCAGCTTCAACGGTTTAGAATAGTATCATTAATTGTCAGAATCAATACTCAATACTCAAAGGGCAAACGTTCAGTATAACTTATGTCCTCTTCAGATTCTCATCATATGCACTTAAGAAAAAGTACATGCATTTATACATATGCATAAATCATACAAATTGCAATACTTTTCAACAGTTCTGGTACCTGCAAGGTAGAGATATTACAACAAACACAGAAACAGCAGGGGGAGGTTACTTAGCACATATGTTTGGAAGCAGAGGTACTGTTATTGGCAGAAAATAAGTCAGCTATGATAATAAAAGGTATGTCAGTGGTTGAGGTAATAAGTGAAAAAGTGGACAAGTGGATCAGGGAGATCATGGTATATAGCTGCGATCTGGAAGGATGACATAAGGATGACCCTCAAAAGAAAAGATAAGAGGGGTAGGCAACAGAGCGATGGCTTTAAAGAGCAGTTTTCAGAAAGCTAATACCCAATCCCACCCCCATGTTTGCTGCACAGTGAGGGGGTATGGCCGAATGTAAGTCCACGAAAAGTGATAACAGGTGAAATCTGTATGGCTCAGTTCCCACTACATCAGAAAAATGCATTTTTTTTACCAGTATCAAAAAACTATAAATAGGATCCGTTCACACTTGTCAGTCTGCACCGGGCTCCTTGGATCCATCGCCGTAAGCGGACTGCATTTCTGTGCCGGACAGGCGGATGCGCTTCCGATATAGCCCATGGTGGTAACACATCTGCCCCAGGCTTAAGCCAGACCACAGCAGACCATTAGTGTAGAGACTACACTGTCCACTCCCACTGGCCTTTCATGGTCCAACTGCAGATGGCAACCTAGCCTATCTGATGAACTGACCAACTTTTGACTAAGCCCCAGCCCTGGGAAAATGTAGCTCTTGGAAATGAAGTGATCATAAATGTTTGTTATACACTAAGTAGACATTTAACAAAGCACTGGAAGAGGAAGTCTTCACAGGTGGGTTTTGTTAATGAGGGTATACTGTATGTGTTGGGGATGTTTGGTAAAGGAGAGCTTAAAAACATGGATAATGACAAATGTATAATGCCACGAAATAACTGAACACTTCTACACAGATACAAAAAATAAATAAGTGGCATATTAGAAATATCCATAATATGTCTAGTAACAGCAAAATGATGAACAATTCTGAATGGCCATTCCTGTACTGAATGGATGCTTAGGATAAGGGGTTACCAGGAGAACGTGGAAGTGATTTCTGTTCATCATGAATCAGTGATCCAGAATTGGTAAACTAACACAGAAAATATCGGAATCTATGGGCACTCACCATGTGTCTCTCTGAAAAACAACGTGGGAGATGGCTAGCTATGTGTTAGGTTTCATATATAGTTGGGAGTAAAGTCTTTTTACACAAAGGGAAAAAGAAAAAACCTTATGATCCTTTTTTGGGGTAATCCACTTGCCCCTATTAGAACTTCATATATGTAGAAAGGACCTTATCAGTGAAAAAATGCGGGCTAGAACTTTTCAATGCAAAAATATCAAAACTTTATTGATACAGACATAAAAAGAGTAAAAAATTCTCTGTTAGAGGTTCCTTGTGGATGTATCCAATACAGAATATACAGTGCAGACATCGGCTTAATCGTAGACTTAGTGCAAACTTTGAGTCCCACTCTTGCAGCTTGTCAGAATAGTCGTTTGTCAGCCACTGGGATGGTGTAATCTACATCTGGTTGGCTCAGATGTTTTTGCTTCCTTGGTGTCCTTAATGTGCATTGTCCACAGTATTGGCAGACAGTGCTCTCTGCAACTTGGCCTGATGAAGGGCCTTTTGTGCCCGAAACGAGCGTGTCGTTGCCTTTTTCAAAATTTGCACTAAGTCTACGATTAAGCCGATGTCTGCACTGTATATTCTGTATTGGATACATCCACAAGGAACCTCTAACAGAGAATTTTTTACTCTTTTTATGTCTGTGTCAATAAAGTTTTGATATTTTTGCATTGAAAAGTTCTAGCCCGCATTTTTTCACTGATAAGGTCCTTTCTACATATATGAAGTAGCTATGTGTTAGTACATACAGATGTCTCTTGATAGTTCAAATAATAATTCTGTTAATGTGCATATGTGTGTGAGTATACATTGCTTATCTCACGAATATGTACCATGTGTAACATTTTCCAGAAAAACACTTTCTTTTTTTCCATTCACTTGTATTCAGTGTTGTTCTTAAAGGATAAGTAAACTTATGAAGTAAATCCTTTACTGACCCCCATAGGACCCTGATATCTGCCCCCACCCAACAATTCGCTCACAGTAGTCAGCATACGTCTTTATACACCATGCTGCTGTTCTCTCCTGCCACTAGATGGCACTAAACTGTAACAATAGGCACCCTCTCCTTTCATTGCAATGTACAGACTAACCAGCAAGCTCATGGTGAACCAGATGTCATTGGAGTGCGTAAGGGGCTATAATGGTCCTAAAAGCCCACTTACTAAAATGCTAAGAAAAACAAAAGTTTGCTTTCTTAAAACAGAAAGAATTTGTGATAATTATGGCTCTGTACAAACTAACAAGCTGACACATCATTGCATTCCAGCGGTTCTGGAGGTGTGTTTAGCTTCTAAGGTAACAATGGTTAATTTGCATATATTCAGCAGTGATGCACTGGGAGACATCTCAAGCTCACTCCAACCTGAATTATCGCAAATTCTTTCGGTTTTAAGAAAGCAAACTTTCATTGTAATGGTATTGCTGCTTTCTACAGTGCAGATGTATAAGGCTCAGTTCACACTAGAGCCCAAAAAAATACTTTTTTTGTCCATTTTTACAGATCACTAAAACTGACAGTAAACATATCCTTTAGTAATAATAGTATGTTAATACATGTGTGTTTGCATTTTTGGTCACTTCAGATTCAACAAATCCATTGCAAAGTTCTGACTTGCACCATTCTTCCAGATAAGTGGATGCATTTACCATAGAAGCTTATGGTGGAAACGCATCAGTTCCAGACTCTACAAGGACCTCTAGGGACCACCAGAGCGGATCTGGCACTGTCTGCTCTGGCTGACTGTTTGATATCTGGCTCCAGTAAGGAGTGAGCCTTTAGGCATCTGCTGAAAAAACTGGAAGTTAGCAAACTCTGCACTGGATGCAGTGCTTAATATCTGCCCAGTAAATCTAAGTGGAACTGGGTATGAGCAAGCACTAGGGCCTTCTCTGGAGGGGTGGAATTAGAGGTTATACACACATTTATCTAAGTGCAGTACTTAAGACAAACAAATGTAAACACACACATACTTTTTCTTCATAAGTACAGTGTACTTATTCTGCAAATTGCAGTTCCACTTTTTTGGTGGGAAACACTTCCCTTTATTACAGCTATGTACACTGCAAGGATTTCTCTTTCACTGTAGTAACTTACATCCCTCTAGATATTTTTACAGCAGTCATAGGTAGCCCCCATTGTCTGCCAGCAGTAATGGTTGGCTTTCAATATTTGCCATCAGTAACAGATGGCTTTCAATATTTGCCATCAGTAACAGATGGCTTTCAATATCTGCCATCAGTAATAGTTGACTTTCAATATCTGCCAGCAGTAATAGTTGGCTTTCAATATCTGCCAGCAGTAATAGTTGGCTTTCAATATCCGCCATCAGTAATAGTTGGCTTTCAATATCCGCCATCAGTAATAGTTGGCTTTCAATATCTGCCATCAGTAATAGTTGGCTTTCAATATCTGCCAGCAGTAATAGTTGGCTTTCAATATCTGCCATCAGTAATAGTTGGCTTTCAATATCTGCCAGCAGTAATAGTTGGCTTTCAATATCTGCCATCAGTAATAGTTGGCTTTCAATATCCGCCATCAGTAATAGTTGGCTTTCAATATCTGCCATCAGTAATAGTTGACTTTCAATATCTGCCATCAGTAATAGTTGGCTTTCAATATCTGCCATCAGTAATAGTTGGCTTTCAATATCTGCCAGCAGTAATAGTTGGCTTTCAATATCTGCCATCAGTAATAGTTGGCTTTCAATATCTGCCAGCAGTAATAGTTGGCTTTCAATATCTGCCATCAGTAATAGTTGGCTTTCAATATCCGCCATCAGTAATAGTTGGCTTTCAATATCTGCCATCAGTAATAGTTGACTTTCAATATCTGCCATCAGTAATAGTTGGCTTTCAATATCTGCCATCAGTAATAGTTGGCTTTCAATATCTGCCATCAGTAATAGTTGGCTTTCAATATCTGCCATCAGTAATAGTTGGCTTTCAATATCTGCCAGCAGTCAGAGGTAGCCCTCAATATCTGCCAGCAGTAAGAGGTAGCCCCCAATATCTACCAGCAGTCGGAGGTAGCCCCAATATCTACCAGCAGTCAGAGGTAGCCCCCAATATCTACCAGCAGTCAGAGGTAGCCCCCAATATCTACCAGCAGTCAGAGGTAGCCCCCAATATCTGCCAGCAGTCAGAGGTAGCCCCCAATATCTACCAGCAGTCAGAGGTAGCCCCCAATATCTGCCAGCAGTCAGAGGTAGCCCCCAATATCTGCCAGCAGTCATAGATGCTCCTAATATCTACCAGCAGTCAGAGGTAGCCCCCAATATCAGTCAGCAGTCATAGATGCTCCTAATATCTTCCAGAAGTCATAGGTAGCCCCCAATATCAGCCAGCAGTAAAAGTTGGCTTTCAATATCTGCCAGCAGTAATAGTTGGCTTTCAATATCTGCCAGCAGTAATAGTTGGCTTTCAATATCTGCCAGCAGTAATAGCTGACTTTCAATATCTGCCAGCAATTATAAATGGCTCTGAATATTAGCCAGCAGTCATGTTTGTCAGTGGTGATCCCTGCCTCGGACAATGGTTAACAAGGGCCACAATACTGTGGGGTAAGCCCTTACCCGCACAGGCTCAGGACGGCCGCGCTGGTGCATGAAGAGTAGAGCGGCCACAATAACGTACCAGACAATGTCTCGGAGGATATGTTCCAAGAGCCCAATACTGAGGGACAAGGAGTACAAGGGAAGCCTCTGGACTACTCAGAGGCCTCCCTCAACCTAGGCAAGTATCTAACTATTTTATTTGGACCGCCTTGGGTACACTTGTGTACCAGTCCTTAGGGTTACTGTGGATGCTGGGGTCCTTTGTATTGTTTAAACCTTCCTGAGACTCTGTGGGTTCACAGGCCCTGTTGCACAGAGCCATATTAATCCATGCCAGGCACTGATGAGGAACAGAAACTTCAGAACGGCTGTATGTATGTTGATTTCCTATGGCTTGGTAAAATTTATAGGCACACTGCAGCAGTTCTGGGTATGTGTCTGGGCTTTAGGGTCATAAAGATTTGCATATTCAGCAGTGATGCATCATGGGAGATCTTTCTTGCTTACTTAAAGCTGAATTATTGCAAATACCTTTTGTACTAAGAAGGTACATTTATATTTAGCATAACATTTAGTAAGAGGGCTTTTTTGTTCTCTCTCATACCAATTTTTATTGCTGGGTACTGTGAAAAGATAATAAAAAATTGTTATTCATTTCATTGTTCAGTGGTTTTGATGTTTTAATGTTGTGGCTGAGCAGTGCATGTACAGTGCTGCCCATAATTATTCATACCCCTTGTAAGTTTTAACTTAACCACTTGAGGACCGTGGGCTTTACCCCCCTTAAGGACCAGGCACTTTTTTTCCATTCAGACCACTGCAGCTTTCACGGTTTATTGCTCGCTCATACAACCTACCACCTAAATGAATTTTGGCTCCTTTTCTTGTCACTAATAAAGCTTTCTTTTGGTGCTATTTGATTGCTGCTGTGAGTTTTACTTTTTATTATATTAATCAAAAAAGACATGAATTTTGGCAAAAAAATGATTTTTTTTACTTTCTGTGCTGACATTTTTCAAATAAAATAAAATTCCTGTATACATGCAGCGCGAAAAATGTGGACAAACATGTTTTTGATTAAAAAAAAAAACCATTCAGTGTATATTTATTGGTTTGGGTAAAAGTTATAGCATTTACAAACTATGGTGCAAAAATTGAATTTTCCCATTTTCAAGCATCTATGATTTTTCTGACCACCTGACATGTTTCATGAGGGGCTAGAATTACAGGATAGTATAAATACCCCCCAAATGACCCCATTTTGGAAAGAAGACATCCCAAAGTATTCACTGAGAGGCATAGTGAGTTCATAGAAGATATTATTCTTTGTCACAAGTAAGCGGAAAATGACACTTTGTGACAAAAAAAAAAAAAGTTTTCATTTCTTCTAACTTGCGACAAAAAAAAATGAAATCTGCCACGGACTCACCATGCCCCTCTCTGAATACCTTGAAGTGTCTACTTTCCAAAATGAGGTCATTTGTGGGGTGTGTTTACTGTCCTCGCATTTTGGGGGGTGCTAATTTGTAAGCACCCCTGTAAAGCCTAAAGGTGCTCATTGGACTTTGGGCCCCTTAGCGCAGTTAGGCTGCAAAAAAGTGCCACACATGTGGTATTGCCGTACTCAGGAGAAGTAGTAGAATGTGTTTTGGGGTGTATTTTTACACATACCGATGCTGGGTGGGAGAAATATCTCTGTAAATGACATTTTTTAAAATTTTTTTACACACAATTGTCCATTTACAGAGATCTTTCTCACACTCAGCATGGGTATGTGTAAAAATACACCCCAAAACACATTATACTACTTCTCCTGAGTACGGCGATACCACGTGTGGCACTTTTTTGCAGCCTAACTGCGCTAAGGGGCCCAAAGTCCAATGAGTACCTTTAGGATTTCACAGGTCATTTTGAGAAATTTCCTTTCAAGACTACTCCTCATGGTTTAGGGCCCCTAAAATGCCAGGACAGTATAGGAACCCCACAAATGACCCCATTTTAGAAAGAAGACACCCCAAGGTATTCCGTTAGTAGTACGGTGAGTTCATAGAAGATTTTATTTTTTTGTCACAAGTTAGCGGAAATTGATTTTTATTGGTTTTTTTCACAAACTTGTGACAAAAAATAAAATACCTTTAGGGGCCCTAAACCGTGAGGAGTAGTCTTGAAACAAAATTTCTCAAAATGACCTGTGAAATCCTAAAGGTACTCATTGGACTTTGGGCCCCTTAGCGCAGTTAGGGTGCAAAAAAGTGCCACACATGTGATATCTCGTACTCGGGAGAAGTAGTACAATGTGTTTTGGGGTGTATTTTTACACATACCCATGCTGGGTGGGAGAAATAACTCTGTAAATGGACAATTGTGTGTAAAAAAATCAAAAGATTGTCATTTACAGAGGTATTTCTCCCACCCAGCATGGGTATGTGTAAAAATACACCCCAAAACACATTATACTACTTCTCCCAAGTACGGCGATACCACATGTGTGGCACTTTTTTGCAGCCTAACTGCGCTAAGGGGCCCAAAGTCCAATGAGTACCTTTAGGATTTCACAGGTCATTTTTGTTTCAAGACTACTCCTCACGGTTTAGGGCCCCTAAAATGCCAGGGCAGTATAGGAACCCCACTAATGACCCCATTTTAGAAAGAAGACACCCCAAGGTATTCCGTTAGGAGTATGGTGAGTTCGTAGAAGTTTTTATTTTTTTGTCACAAGTTAGCGGAAATTAATTTTAATTGTTTTTTTTTCACAAAGTGTCATTTTCCGCTAACTTGTGACAAAAAAATAAAATCTTCTATGAACTTACCATACTCCTAACGGAATACCTTTGGGTGTCTTCTTTCTAGAATGGGGTCATTTGTGGGGTTCCTATACTGCCCTGGCATTTTAGAGGCCCTAAACCGTGAGGAGTCTTGAAACCAAAACCAAATGTCGCAAAATGACCTGTGAAATCCTAAAGAAATCCTAAAGGTACTCATTGGACTTTGGGCCCCTTAGCGTACTTAGGGTGTAAAAAAGTGCCACACATGTGGTACCGCCGTACTCAGGAGAAGTAGTATAATTGTTTGATTTTTTTTACACACAATTGTCCATTTACAGAGAGATTTCTCCCACCTAGCATGGGTATGTGTAAAAATACACCCCAAAACACATTATACTACTTCTGAGTACGGCGATACCACGTGTGACACTTTTTTGCAGCCTAGGTGCGCGTTTAGGGGCCCAACGTCCTATTCACAGGTCATTTTGAGGCATTTGTTTTCTAGACTACTCCTCACGGTTTAGGGCCCCTAAAATGCCAGGGCAGTATAGGAACCCCACATACAGAAGAAATGCAATGATATTAGTTTACAGTAAAAGTGCTTATATCAATAATACAACCACAGTGTTACATCCATTGCAGTTCTCTTATGATTTTAAGTCATCATGGTTTGGGAACAAGCATAGTCCGCCTGGTCTATTGACATATAATTATTTGGTGGTAGGTATTAAGGCATTTGGTTAATTATCCACCTTCGTATGATTGCTCCCAGTCCATGGGTAAACCATTCGCTCATTATTTTTATCTAAAATAGCTCTAAGTTTTGCTTCCATATAAAAGTAAACCAATTAACAAATTAACAAAGTAACTAGGTCCATGGTTCCCTGCGTATTTTCATCTAGAGATATTCATTAGTCTCAATTATTATATAATGTCTTAACACCAGGGGTATCTCTAGAGTGTTCCCCATCGACTACGAGATATATTGTCGTATAAATTCATCAGAGTACCGATAAACTAGCCATATATTCCATGTCTTGGAGAACTTCTCCCCACGGTCTTGTAGTGTGTACACTGTTCGCTCCAAGTCATAGATTGCATCTAATTCTTTAATTAATTCTTTAAGTGTGGGGGGTTCTGTGGTGCCCCATTTTCTTACTATAACTGTTTTTGTAGCATTCAGTATATGTCTCACCACCGAGCCCTTATAGGCCCTCATACTCCAGCCATTCAAATTAAGTAAGTATGTCTGGGGATCATATGTCATAGGTCTGTTCGTCATTTCCCCGATCCATGTCTGCACTGTACACCACAGTTCCGCTAAGAGTGGGCAATTCCACAAGACATGGAGCAGGGAACCCGTATCTGCCTCACATCTCCAGCAGTAGGGATTTCTATCTGGATAAATTTTTGCCAGTCTCGCTGGTGTATAATACCATCTGGCTAATATTTTGTAATTAATTTCCTGGGTGCGTGAGGCAAATGACGTTTTATGGGCATAGATGCACATTTTAGTTTTCTGGGCAGTGGTAAATGTGGTATTCAATTCTTTTTCCCATTTCTTGAGGTATAGCAGATCATCTACTTCATAGGAAGTAAGCATGGCATACATTGTGGAGAGAGTTTTCCCCAAGGGCTCAGTGGATTGACACACCCGTTCCAGCTCAGATAGATTACGTATTGTTGAAGGACAAATACCCAAGGAGTGTAGTAAGTGTCTACATTGCATGTATCCCCACCAGTCTAGTCTGGGTTCACCGCTGTTAGTTCTCAGGGTCTCCAGAGTAACCCAATTTGTCTCCGAGCAAAAGTCTTTGGCTCTCAGTGGGGTAGTAAGTCTCCACACTCTGAGGGAGTTGTCCTGACAACCCAGTAAAAATTCTGGGTTGCCTAGTATCGGAATCATTGGAGAGGGCCAAGGTGAAAAGCTCGGCAACTCCCGTACTCTAGAGAAAACACGCAATGTAGTTAGTACTAATCCCGATGATGACCAATGAGGTTTCACATTTTGAGACGCCCAGGGCAAATCCGCCAGCGGAAAGGATGTAAGTGTCTGTTCTATTCCCACCCATTGTTTATTGTGGGTTTGTTTATGCCAGTCAGCCAGTTTAGTCAAGACTGCTGCTTGATAGTATTTCTGGACATCTGGCATTGCCAACCCTCCAGAATGTTTAGGTCTACATAAGACATTTCTACTAATTCTGGGTGGTTTGCCCCTCCAGACGTAGTTGTTAAATACCTTCTGTGTTTTTCTCAGGAAGGCAGTGGGAATAGCAATGGGTAGGGTTTGAAATAAGTATAACAGTCTAGGCATCACATTCATTTTTAATATTGCTATTCTACCCATCCATGAAAACTGAGTTCGGTCCCAGCGCTTCAGGTCCGCCACAAGTATGTCCAACAGGGGAGGAAAATTTGTATGAAATATATCCTCTATCCTTGGGGTTATCTTTGTGCCCAGATACGTAATATGTTTTTTATTCCATTTAAAGGGGAAACTGGCGCTCAGAGCTGTTTGGGATTCTTCTGATAGAGAGACATTCAATGCCTCGCATTTGTCTAGGTTAATTTTAAATAGGGATAGTTCACTAAAAGCCTTAAATTCTATTAGCAGGTTTGGCAGAGTGATTATGGGATTAGTAATATAGAACATCAGGTCATCTGCGTATGCTGCAATCTTATGGTTCTGTCCCCCTATTTCCACACCCGAGATATCTATATTGTTCCTAATTTTGCACAGAAAAGGCTCCAGAGCCAGGGCAAATATAAGCGGTGAGAAGGGACACCCCTGCCGCGTCCCATTTGTTATCTGCAGTGTATCTGATAGGATCCCATTAACTCTGACTCGTGCAGACGGTCTAGAGTAAAGGGCTTTTATGCTATTCATCATTTTGTCCCCAAAGCCTATATGTCTCAGCACCTCAAACATCCACGTCCAGTCTACCCGGTCAAATGCTTTCTCAGCATCGGTGGATAATAGCATCAAAGGGATACCCCTCGACCGGGCACACTGGACGAGGTTCAGAGTCTTTATAGTGTTATCTCTGCCCTCCCTTTTAGGGATAAACCCTGTTTGATCCCAGTTTACCAAGTGACCCATCCATTCTGAGAGCCTATTGGCCAAAATTTTGGAGAAGATTTTCAAATCTAGGTTTAGTAAGGATATAGGCCTGTAACTGGCACATGCTGCTGGGTCCTTCCCTGTTTTGTGTATGACAGAGATGTGGGACTCTAGTGTCTGAACAGGAAAGGATTCCCGCTTGTCCTCATCTCGAATGTTGTTAAAGGTAGTGCACATGTGGGGAATCAGAACTCTCTTAAACTGTTTATAGTATTCAATGGGTAGGCCGTCTGGCCCCGGAGCCTTCCCCGTTTTAATTTGGGCGATTACTTGAGCGATCTCGAGTGGGGAAATATCCTCCTCCATAGCCTGTATCATTTCAGGTTGCAGTTTGGGCATTCCTGCATTTTTAACATAATTTCTCATGATCTCTCCAAGTTTTAGTTCGCGGTCCCTTTCCTGCAATGGAAGTAAGTTGTATAGTTTAGAGTAGAACTGCTTGAAGGTATGGGCTATTGATTCGCTACGAGAGTGCTTTAGGTTATGTGAGTCAATTACGTGAGGGATGTAATTCCTCTGCTGCTGTTGCTTTAGGGCACGTGCCAGTAGTTTACCAGGTTTATTACCAGATAAATAGAATGCCGATTGGCATCTGAAGGCAGCTCTTAGCGTTTTATCCTTCATTATTTTTTTTATCCCCTCTCTAGCTTTCTGCAACTTGTCTAATATCTGTGGGTCTCTGAGATGTTTATGACTTCTTTCCAATGTTTGAACTTCCTGTATCAATTGTGCGAGGTCTTTCTCTCTCTCCTTTTTTATTCTGGATCCCAGTTGGATGAGGAAACCCCTGAGGACACACTTATGTGCTTCCCATACTGTGGTGGCCGAAGTATCTCCTATAGCATTTGTTTGAAAATACGCCTCTATCTCCGCCTCTATCTTACTAGCAGTTTCCTTTTTAGTTAATAGGGATGTGTTAAGTCGCCAGTTAAATGGCATGTTTTTTTTGTGTTTACAGTTGAGGTCCAGTGTGACCGGGGCGTGATCTGAGTAGGAAATGATGCCAATGTCAGCTGTTAGTGTTTCTGATAGAAGATTGTGTGAGATTAATATGACATCTATTCTAGAGTACGAATTGTGCACTGTGGAATAGAATGTGTAGTCCTTAGTAGTTGGGTGAAGCAACCTCCATACATCTATAAGCTGTCTCTCATGGAGTGCTTTTTTAATTCTATTAATTCTGGAGAAGGAAAGGTAGGATTTATTGTGAGATGTGTCAAGCTCTGGGTTCAATGTAACATTGAGGTCCCCTCCTATGATGATGTTTCCTTCTGCGAAAGTGTCAAGGGTTTCTAGGAAGTGTAATAGGAATGATGTTTGTTCTAGGTTAGGAGCATAAACAGAGCTTATCGTGTATTTACGCTCATTGATAAGACCCTTGATCATGACGAATCTGCCCTGATCGTCCCCCAGCACCTCAGTGTTTTCCATGGGTAGATTATTACTCAAGAGAATTGCAACTCCCTTTGTTTTAGAATCTGAAGAGTTGCTCGTGTAGATATGTGGGAAATGTTTATTCGTTATGCGCGGAATATTATTTCCCTTGAAATGTGTCTCCTGTAGGAGAATTATGGTAGCTCTTTGTTTCCAAATGTCGTTCAGCAAAGCTGTACGTTTCTCCGGTAGGTTTAACCCCTTGGTGTTTATGGATAGCACTTTTAATTGTGCCATTTATGAGACCATGAGTTAGCATAAGTATTTGGGATTCCTATGGACCTTGAACACAAAGAAAAAGTGAACTGAACTAACGGTAAAATAAGAAGCATCTTTCGTAAGGCTACATACAGCATACGCTGTATTGTGATGTTCAACTGTAACATAACCTTTATATTCATAGTCGCGAGGACTGACCTATGTGGGAGATGAGTGACCACACCGGGAAGGTCCCCAGCCTGCCCCCCGCCTCACAATAGTGCTAATGTATGAATGTATATTAACCCCCTCTCTCAATCCCTCCCGCCGTCCGATCCCCGATGCATCTGCATGTATTCAATTTTAGAACATGTCATTATGATAGGCTTTGTCCCATGGGCCTTTGAATGATATCCCTCCCTTCCCCGCTTTATCTTATCTGGTCTGTGGCCGCACATACCCGCTTAGGGTCATCTGCCGTATCATGTGGAAAGAAGTCAGAGCTCAAGCATTATTACAGGCATATGCCCTATTATACCTCTTATGCATTCCATCTTCTCTTCTGCTATCCAACTATACTGCACGCCGCGGCCGCCTCCAGACTATGGGAGAGAGGATCATGTGTGTAGGCTGAGATATTATAATTATTTTGGCTATAGGTCCCCATGCTTAGTAATGTTCTATACCCTTTTGGGGAATTAACCTGTATTTTATAAGGTATCGGGTCAATATGGGCCTCCCAAGAAATTACAGGTAGAACTATGGTTGGGTCCCCTTACAGGTCAAAGTTTGTTTTCTCTGATGTGCGTACACACATATATATACCTGTGCATATGTATAAGTCCAGGCGGCCGACGCGTGCAGTCATTACAGATAATGTCGCATACATGTAATTTATTCCTATACGCTAGGTTATAGCTACATCTTAAAAATGCTATGCTAGCAGTCAGCGTTTAACCGTATGTTACATCTTTTAGCCATGCTCCTAATGTCATCAAGATATACGGTAGACATACAAGCTATAAATGCAAAGGATTAGGAGTCACCATGAAACACAAATACGAGGCATTCTTCTTTCTTCTCTGGCGTGTGTCAGATATGACCCCTTTTCTTCTTGCGGGTTCTGAGTGTTTTGCTCCCGGTGTGGTACGCCAGTCGCAGGTAAACCCTAGCCCACCCCACCTATACTGTGTCCCTCCCGACTGATGACAGCATAAGTACTGTTGTTCTGAATCCGAATAAGGCCTTTTATATATCACCAATTCCTCCGAACTCCTGTAAAGAGGACTCTTAACATAAACCGATCACGCGGTCAGCTGGGCCTCGTGTTTCTAGGGAGTCAGCTCAAATGTGTGGGGGCTGCCGCGCACTAAAGTGCGGGACTCATGCTGGTACATGTGGCCATCATTGTGTTATGTTTATGAGAAGGGAGGAATACCTATGCCCATAATAACCAAAACGTTATAGTAAGGTGTAACTTATCTGGTTTCAGACGGTGTGACGGTTGAATGAGCCGCTGTATTCATGCTTCCTCGTGCAATTGCCTACGATTCTGTCGTTGCCTTTTCTGCCGTTGTGGTAGGCCTAAGGCAAGTTGCTCCGGGATCCAGTCGGGGACTTCTATCTCCGGGAGGTCTAGGGCTTTAAACAGCTCCGGCAGTTCAGATGGATCCCTCAGAGTGAAGCTCTGTTCTCCTCTCTTAATGGCGACTTGGAAGGGGAACCCCCAGTGATAGGTTGCCTCATTTTCGTGGAGAAGTTTCAGCAGCGGCTGCAGAGCTCTCCGTTGCGCGAGTGTGCTTGGTGCTAGATCTTGAAAAAAGGTAAGCACATGGCCCTCGTGGTGGATCTCCACTCTGTTCCTTGCTGCCTTCATAATGCATTCCTTCACCCCAAAATAGTGGAGCCTGCAAATGATGTCTCGTGGGAGCTCGCCTTCTTTTGGCATCGCTTTCAGGGAGCGGTGGATCCTATCAATCTGTATTTCTTCGCCTGCTGGGTTGCCAAGTAAGCCGTTGAAAATGGCGGTGACTGTAGGGAGAAGCTGTTGCGTCGTCACTGATTCTGGTAATCCCCGGAGGCGAATATTATTTCGCCTGCTCCGGTTTTGGAGGTCTTCCAGACCCGTCCGCAGGTGAGTATTCAACTTCTGTTGTTTTGAGTGTGCCGCTTGTAATTTTGCCAGGTCGGCTCGGATGGTCGCCATGTCCGTTTCTAGCACTCCCAGTCTGTCTTCATGTGCTGTGACATCAGATCTCAGGACTTGTAGCTCAGCTCTCGTTGCTGTGGTTATTTTATCTGCTAGATCCGAGAGGTCACTTTTTGTCGGTAAACTATGGAGGTAGTCTCTAATCTCATTCAGAGATCTGGTTGTGGCTTCTTGTTGCGCATTGTCAGCTGCCTTTTCGCCCATGGCATTAACAGCAGCGTCGGCCATTTTAGGTTGTGTCTGCTCTGCGGATCTGAGAAACTTTGTGACTGTTTGCTGCGTCTTTGAATCTTTTTTCTGGTCTCCCGGTTGTGTATTCTTTCTCCTGGAGCTAGTAGCCATAATACGGTAGGTTTTTGCCGAGGAAATTCTCTATTTTAGAGGGGTTGAAGTGTTGTGAGGCAGGGAGCTCAGCTCAGGCACGTCTTCACCCGTTCATGGCAGACTCCGCCCCCCCAGAGAGTCATTTTTTTGACAGGAAATAACATAGGTGTATCCCAAAAGATAATAAGACAATGTACAAGAGGCATTATTATGGGGAAAAAAATCTCATCTTATTTACATTTGAGCAAAGTTTCCAGTCCAGAATTAATTATACCCTTCTCAATAATCAATAGAAAAACCTATTACAGCAATCAAATACTTCCTATAATTGCAGACCACCTTTTTACATGTCTCCACAGGTATTTTTGCCCATTCATCTTTAGCAATGAGCTCCAAATCTTTCAGGTTGGAGGGTCCACCCTGATCTTTAGCTCCTGCCACAGATTCTCAATTGGATTCAAGTCAGGACTCTGGCTGGGCCACTCCAAAACGGCAATGTTGTTGTCTGCTAACCATTTCTTCAAACACTTTTGCTGTGTGCTTTGGGTCATTGTCATGCTGAAATGACCACTGGTGCCCAAGGCCAAGTTTCTCAACAGACTGCCTGATGTTGTCGTTGAGAATCCTCATGTATTGCTCTTTTCATTGGCACCGTTTACTGTGATTAGGTTCCCTGGTGCATTTGCTGAAAAACACCCCCCAAAGCATTAGGTTCTCACCACGTTTGACAGTGGGGATGGTGTTCTTTGGGATGAAGGCTTCTTTTTTTACGCCAAATCGAGGAAACATCATTGTGACCAAACAATTTTTGTTTCATCTGACCATAACACAGAAGAACAGGGTCTTCTCCTTTGTCCAGATGAGCTTTTGCAAAGGCCAAGCGAGCTTTTGTGTGCTTTATCTGGAGAAGTGGTGTCCTCCTTGGTCTACATCCATGGAACCAAGTAATGTGCGGTGTCTGTTGGATTGTCTGCCTTGAGACATTGCCACCACCAGGGCCCAGATTCACCAGGAAGGCCTTGGTTGTGATCATTGGATTCTTTTTCACCTCTCTCACTATCCTCCTGGCCAGCACAGATGTCACATCCTCTGAGATCTCCCACAGTGCGGAACATCTTGTATTTTTTATGAATACTTTGCACTGTAGCCACTGGAACTTGAAAACATTTAGAAATGGCCTTGTGGCCCTTTCCTGACTTGTGAGCAGCCACAAGTTCTCAATAAGCTCCTTTGTCTTAGCCATGACAGTCCACAAACCAGCTGCAGAGAGCTGCTGTTTTTCACCTGTTGAGTTGATTAAAACAGTAGTTCCCAATTAATCAGGATAATTAGGATGCTTTAGAATATCTTGGACTATATGGAATGGTATAGAACTTTGGATTTTCCCACAGTCTGTGACAGTTTGTGAAGGGTAAGGATAATTTTGGACTGGACACTTTTTTGCTCCAATGTAAATAAAAGCTGAGAAATGTGTTTTTTCCCCACAATAATGCCTCTTGTACATCGTCTTATCTGTTGGTAGACACCTATGTCATTTCCCGTCAAAAAATTATTTGCTGATTGTTTAAAAATAACAGTCAAAATTTGCCAGGGGTATAAATAATTATGGGCAGCACTGTATTGGTCAACCGTGCTTTATACATAAATACTATTAGAATATAAAAATAAATTCTGATCCTGGGTTTATTGTTGTCGAACCCCTGCAGAAAGAAGGGAAGCCAACCCTGGCTGTACCTCTGCAACATTTTGTATGTAACAAAACAAATCACTTTCCACTTCTGTTATTTTGGCTGCACTTCACTTTTTCTTATTAATAATAGTAAAACTCTTGACTGAGTCAGGAAGTGCATTGCAATAACTCCAAGTTAATACTTGAGAATTCCGAAATTGTACTTCAGACTCATAAGCAGAGGTCAGCGTGTCCATCTTAGGGCCAGGACAAACAGGCTTAAAAGCTAGGCTCTCGGAGTGCATGTCTGATGCCAAGTACTCCTTGACTCTGACTAACTACACAGGTGTAACTACAACTCGTGGGGCCCTCCAGCAGGGCTGTGGAGTCGGTACAAAAATCATCTGACATCTCAGTTTATGAAACCACGGACTCCAGGTACCCAAAAATTGCTCCGACTCCTTTACTCCGATTTCACAGCCCTACCCTGCAGCATATTTTTGTTTTGCTAATATTCAGATACTATCACAGACAGATAGAGAATACAAATAAATAGTATGATAATAATGAGATGCACAAATTACCAATGATAGGTTAATATTAACAACAAGCAGATAATACAAGACAGATATCAATGACATGTAAATATCATTAACGACAAGCAGATAATACCAACAATAAGCAGATAGCAATTGACTTGCAGATAATACCAACAGGGAGTGATGGTTTCTACATAGGTAGGGATAAACAGATCCTAGTCACAGACAGCTAGTGATAGGTAGTTTCTAGTAAGCAGGTAGTGATAAAATAAATAAAATAATTAGGCAGACAAAGCGCTATACCACAAAATTAGACAGCATATCCCCCACATAAAATAATTAAAAAGGCAAGTCTCTCCCTCCTCCCCTCAAAAAAAAAAACACAACAAAGCCCATAAACAAGCAGGCAGGTGCTGCATGTTACATGACTAAGCAGGCATCATCCCTCCAAAAACAGATATGTAGGGCATACATGGATTTTAACCACTTCAGGACCACAGGCTTTATCGCCAGGTAATTTTTCACTAATTCCGCTAATTAGCTGCAGTGCTTTAAGGGCTCACTACAACTCAGCACAGAAGTGATTCCCCCCCCCCCCCCCCTTTCGGACCACTAACAGAGATTTCTGTTGGTGGGCTCTAATTGCTCTTAGGGTGCTTTTTTATTTTTTTTATTAATTTTATGGTTTTTTTTTTTAAAGTAAATGAATTTTTTTGTTTATTAATTTTCCCAGCCCTCCCTCCCATAGCCAGCCTATGACAGCGATCGGCTGTCATAGGCTTCAGCCATTGAGAGCTAATTGCTCTCATGCATCCCAGGGGGACAGCCGTGTCGCACGGCTGTCCCCTGTACAGTGCTGCCATAGATCGCAGCGCTGTACTATGTAAACAGCGGTTTCGCCGTCTAACAGTCCCCTAGCTGCGATCACCGCTGGGAGGCTGATGACGGAGCGAAGATGCGCTCGCGATATCCTGCAAAACACACCTACAGGACCTTACACCGATCAGCGTTAGGCGGTCCTGGGGCTGCTGCATGGCTACGCCCATCGGCTAGTTGTTAAACGCCCATCAGTTTGGCGCAGGGTAAGCCAAATGACAGCTCACCCTTCTCGCAGCTCAAATTCTGAGCAGCATTAATTACTATTTCTCCTCCAAGTTGTAGCAATTTGGAGGGAGAAGTAATTTGGGGTCTAAAGATTACACTACTGCACAGCCATAGACATAACATTAGGTCTATGGCAGCATCCAAGTCAGGCTCCGCGAAGAGTGCTGTATGACTGATGGCTGCATTTAGGTCTCTTTCACAGTGGGACGTTAAAGTCGCACGTTATAAAAATTTATAATGCAGACCAACGCACAGCAATACAAAGTCTGTGCGACATTCACAGTGCACACGTTGCGTTGTGTGTAACATGTAGCAATATTTAGAAAGTGCTGCATGCTGTGCGTTTAGCGGTGTTATGTGTATTGCACATACTCAGTAATTTAATTTTTTTTTAAATGTAACGCATGCGCCGTTTTCGTTCCATCACTGTGCAGCGAAAACAGCGCACCAAACTCAGGGCTAAAGAGCGTACTATAAACGTCCAAGTTATAGTCTTTCAATGCATTGCATTAGGGGTAGGTTATGCGACCTTAATGTCGCATCGTACCCAACGTTTCACTGTGAAAGAGGCCTAAAAGGACAACTGAAGTGAGAAGAATATGGAGGCTGCCATATTTATTTCCTTTTAAAGGGACCCTGAGCAAACCATAAAATGGGAAAATGAACTTATCTGGTTCTTCCTCCAGGCCCTTGTAATCTGTAAAGTCCCTCAGCCCCCTCCAGGCTCCCTCTGTTCTGCCGCCGGTGGCTCTGTTGCAGCGGTGACTTCGGCCAAAGTCGTGGTCCACTGTGCGGCCGACCTCCGCGCGCCCGTCTCGCTCACACATCCGTTGCCGTAAGCATTCTGCGCATTCGCGATTCAATCTTCCTGGTTTGCAATTCATATTCTTTAATGTTTTACTGAATAGCAATATTTTATAGAATGTTATTTATTTACATTAACTTGTTTTTTCATCACAATTTTGAACATTTTTTCCCCTCCTTTTCCTAGAAATTTGGTATCCAGGTCACTTGGAGAGAGAATGTAGAGACCTCTTTATTGGTACAGGACGTGTTTACTTTCCATGATGTATTTCAGCTGCTCTGGTTTTCATAAGACTCTTATAAAACCAGCAAATATTTGGGGAGGCATCAGTCCAGGATAACTGCAGCCACGAACCGGTGAGAACTGACTTTTTTTTTTTAAATAAAAGGATTGGCATGAAAAGACCCCGTAGCATCTGTTTTAAGCTCCTGGCAAGCCTACTGCGGCCTGACATGTAACAGCTGACGGGCTAGGCCTTCTGTGAATCCCAAATACACAGACATAGCTGAGCATGTGCCTTATACTTACAATTCATCTGTCAGCTGAACTGGAGGCAGGAATTGCACAAAATAAAGCATTTTCATTGCTATAGTTACTCAAGCTTAAAAACATGCCATTATCACACAGCTCTGCAGAACAAGCAGGTATACGTAACGCTAGCCATATGGGGGGTGCCAGAAGCCTGAGTTACCATGGGCTTGATGCACAAACCACCAGTAATATTGTCATGCGCAGGCAGCAAATACACCAGCAGACTACCAGGCCTGACACCCATGTTACATGGGTAATGTGAGCACTGCTAAGTTACCGCACGTTAAGCAAGAACAATAGTAACGCTGGCATTACCCATGTATCGCGGGACATGCTAATTGTGCAATGCATGGTACTCTGCTGATGTTAGCACTGGTAATATTGCCATGCGCTGCCAGCTCACAGGAATGTTACCGGCAGTTTGTGCATCAGGCCCCAAGTCACTGAAGCAATGGTACTCATAGGTAAATACACTGTGTAATGATCGAAGACTTAAAAGAGGAACGTAAACTTAGGAACACTATAGCGGGACCTTGCTAAGGCAATGCCATGCATGCCTAGAAACTGCTAACTGAATATCTGTTCTTTGTATAATGATGCTCTTGTGGCCATGTAATATCCTAGTGAGCGATAATATGGGATGCATACATGGTGGATGAAGTGATACAAGATTTCCCACATTATCCTATTTGTCCCTTGCACTGCACTCTTCTCATTCACTTCACTTTTAAAGAGACGGGTACTTCCTGTGTAATATCTATGCTGCACTTATACACCTTTTAATAGATGTTTGAAGACCTGCAGCTGATCAACCATTATTCTAATCAGATGAAAATCATTGCTGCCAAGAGCATGCCTAATCGACGATGTGACCAATTTTCGGGCCAAAATTGGCCACATGCATCGATCAAACATGCTGCAAGATGTGGAACCGACCAACTCGTGACTTATGTAACTATCTGGGTAATTCCCAGTGATGTTGATCCAGGGATTTTATCTGATTGCCATCTGGAGTTTCCTTTTTGGGGCTAATTGGACCATGCCTTGTAAGGGTTTTTTGCCTTCCTCTGGATCAACAGGGATATTTCAGGGAGCAGGCTGGTGTTGTACTTTGTTCTGTGGTTGAACTCAGTGGTTGTATGTCTTTTTTTTCAACCCAAATAATTATGTAACACTCGATCTAAGGCAGGGTTCCATTTTTATTTTCCATTAAAATTTGCATTTGTATGCAAATTTTCACACGCTCTGGAAACCTGTATGCAAAAATTCACACACAAACATTTTATTGCGAAAAAAAAATGTGTGCTTGTGCGAAAAACTGCATGCTTTCTGACAAAAACCTTGAGTGGAGAAATTGTGCCCAGGCAGAAAGGGAAAATTAAATTAAATTTCAGGCATGATTTTGTGTTTGAAACTAATTATACTCAAAATGTATACTTGACACATTTTGGTAAGATACAATAAAAAAAATTATGAAAATGAATTGGACCACTTTTTGCACAGAAATCCAACAGCAATTGAACACCAGGGAGGGTACATCAGTTCCTCATGCCTTGTCCTAGGTATGGTTCTCATCCACTTCTGTATCATGCCTAAAGAAGAAAAAGGGACCCTCCGCTGTGCCTAAAATCGCAATTTGGACTTACCTGGGGCTTCCTTCAGTCCCGTGTAGCCTGCAAGGTCCCCTGGCGTCGTCCTGGCTCTTCTCCCGGTCCTTCTGGGAGACCTTGTAGGTTATAGGGGGGCTGGAGGAAGCCCCAGATAAGACCAAATTGTGATTTTAGGCAACCCTTTAAAGTTTTGAAAGATTACAAAGAAATCTTGTAGTCATTAAAGGTATTACTTAAAGGACAACCGAGGTGACATCTGACCTGGTGAGATGTGTGTAGGTGAAGTGCAAAGCACACAAATAACTGATAACTGGGCTGTGTTCCCTTTTTCTTTCTCTGCCTGAAAGAGTGAAATATCAGGTGTGCAAGTGACAGTTTGTCCAGGTCAGGACCGGGTTGGACTGGGTCAGACTATAGCATAACCCTCATTGATAAGAAATTACAGCCATAAAACACTTTCCTGTTAGTAAATGGCTTCTCAGAGCAGGAAAGAGATAAAAAGGAACAATAATTCACAATTCAATTCAATTCTAGCATACTTCAATGAAGGTTTCATTGAGTAGAGGCAATAAAACATGATAACTAGATTTAAATAATTTAAGTAAAACATTTGGATATCTAAAAAAGTCATTTTTAGGAGAAGGACGATAGATACAATTGTTATTCTCATGAATTTATTTTCACTTCAGATGTCCTTTAAACAACTTTTGCTGTTATGTCATTGGATTCTCTCCATGACAAACACCGGACCACATACAAATGCCTTGTCCTGTGATATCAAAATAGGAAAAAGAAAAAATAACACACCAAACATTTTCAACTTCTATATGTAAAGTTTTTTTGTTTTTATTTTATTTTCTTGGATGACAGGTTGACTGGCAATAAGAAAAGTGCAATTCTGCTTCCCACGAGAAATGAAACGCGTTAAATGGCAACATTGGTGTACCGTTTATATCTATAAAGCACAGGATCAATATACAGTATCACATACAATGCAGTGCACTTTGCTGACCGCAATATTAAAGATTCACATGAAAATAATACTTATAAAATAAAGATTTTTTTTTTAACATAAGCAAAAGAAAGCTGCCTTTTTTATTTTTTTCTTATCAAGACCATATATTTGCAAAAAATAAAGAAGAAAAATATTTTACACAGGCAACGGGGGCAAATACGAGGGGGTGGGTGTCTTCGGCATCATGTAACTCGGAACAGCCATGAATGACTTTCCCCTTGTAGCAGATGTTGTTGCAACATTTCTCCACATACCTGGAGATTTCTGCATTGAGGTGTCTATTCCCACTTGCAAGTTGTTGCATGTCCAGCCGGTGTGAGGAAATTTATCTGCACTTGTAACTGCTCAGACATATTGGTCCAGGGAGAACCAGAAACCACCATCAGATATATAAAAAAAATAATCTGGTTCCAGTGTTATCAGCAGATCAAATATCCTTTTACAAGTGGTCTCTATCTCCTTCATGGCAATCAGTTCCTGCATTGCATTTTCTAGCAAGTAACTCCGAGGGACTCATCTTGAGCCCTTAAATATTGTCCTCATCCAACATTTTGTTCACGCCATCACAAAGTCTCTGAAGGTGGGGTTTGTAAGGTCCAAATGGATTGTATAGAGCAGCTAAAAACTCACAATTGGAGAAGTGGTCAAACACATTATTGATACGTCCGTGAGACTTTGCCGTGAGATGGCGCTGGATAACTTGATGAAGGAGGTCACGGCATTCGTTAAGTAATTTTGACAGCACATTGCGGTCAAATGTAAATTCAACTTGATGAAAGCTGACTACAGTCATAGCCAGCTGGTGGACTTTTCGCTTGAACTTTTCCATAAGTGCAATCTCATCTTGGTTGAACTGATTATTCCTGTACAGGACTGCAAGTTTTATCACCGTCTTGATAAGGTTTTTGATTACCTTCTCTGCATCTTTCTTGCTTTGTGTGAACTCCCTGGTCACTTGATAAAGCTCATCTAACACTTCCCCACTGGTGTCATCAATTAGGGATGTTGCTATGTATTTTGAGGAGGCCATCTTCCCAAGTATCTTCTTTTGGGCCTGGACAGCCAAATATTTGGAGTTGAAGACATCTGTCGCCACTAGGAGAAATAGACAATTCCTATTAATTCCAGGAAAATTAAAAAAAAACTAACAACATTTCTTCTACTGAAAACCAACAGTTTTTTTTCCTCCCGCTAAAAAATAAAGTCAGGTTGGCATTTTAAACAGCTTCAAATATTTAAACCCTACAAAATATCATTAATAGCAATAACAATGCAGAAAGTACAGTCATCTAAACTGTCAACTACCTCTGCAGTGGGGACCAGCCAGGTATCTCCTTCACCAGAAGCCAATGATGGATAGGCAACACTATACCGTCACAGTTTTATTCCATGTATGCAGTCAGTTCAAATCCACTTTAAAGATGGCTTAACTTTAAAGAGAACCCAAGGTGGGTTTGAAGAATGTGATCTGCATACAGAGGCTGGATCTGCCTATACAGCCCAGCCTCTGTTGGTATCCCAAACCCCCCTAAGGTCCCCCTGCACTCTGCAATCCCTCATAAATCACAGCCGTGCTGTCGACACACAGCGTGTCACAGCGGCTGTGTTTTTCTCTATAGTGTCAGTCTGCTGCTCTCCCCACCTCCTGCAGAACTCCGGTCCCCGCCTGCCTCCCTTCCCTCCCCACTGATTAGAGGGAAGGGAGGGGGGCAGGGACCGGAGCTCTGCAGGAGGCGGGGAGCAGCCGAGACTGACACTACAGATGTAAACACAGTACCACAGCGCGGCTGTGATCTATGTCTGATTGCAGAGTGCAGGGGGACATTAGGGGGGTTTGGAATACCAACAGAGGCTGGACTGTATAGGCAGATCCAGCCTCTGTATGCAGATCACATTCTTCAAACACACCTCGGGTTCTCTTTAAGAGCCCTTTTCCACAGGCTGCTAAACTGTGCACTTACCAAACAGCAGCAAGCAGTTGTGTGAGTTCAACAGTCTTTTCACTGCCTATCAACTGCTCATGGGAAAAGGGCCCTAAAGGACAACTGACTTAAGAAGAATATGGAGGCTGACATATTAATCTCCTTATAAACAGCATCTTGCTGATCTTTCATGGAGCAGTAGTGTCTGAATCACACACTTGAAACAAGCATGCAGCAAACGTAGTCAAATGTCAGTCAGAAACATCTGATCTGCTGCCTGCTTGTTCAGGGTCTATGGCTAAGGCCTCTTTCACACCAAGACTTTGCGTTTTAGGGGACGTTAAGGTCGCATAACGTGCCCCTAACGCAACACATGGTGGTGTTGAAGTTGGACGTCAGATTGAGCCGCGTTATGCAGCTCTTGGTGCGCTGTTTTTGTTCTATCTATACTGATAGAACAGCCGCTCCAGGATAGTGATGGGAAGTCCGGATCTTTTCAAGGATTAGGATGATTCTAATCGGATCATTGAAAAGATCCAGATCTTTGAACCGAATCATTTGAATCATTTTACTAGGAAAGCAGACTGGGGGTGAAATGACTAGCAGGACAGGACTTTCCCTGCACTGTACATTCTGTATGCTCCTGTTTCTTCCAGACAAACATCCACTGTGAACCAAATCTTTCATTGTGATGATCCGGATGATTCGACTCACAAAAAAGATCCTGATCAAATGAACGAATCATTCATGATCCAGACAACACTAGGAGCCCAGGTTACTTCACCACAGTGCAGTGAATATTAATTAGCCATGTGGCTAGTCACTGAGCATGTGCAAGCAGTGTAACGCAGCTAAAGCCCAGTATAACGCACAGCATGCTACACTTTCATTCAACGTGTAGCGTTACAATGTAACGCACCGTGGGCACTGAACAACAGATTATTTTTCATTATTGTGAGTTGGGCTGGACTTTAACGTCCCACTGTGAAAGCAGCCTAAAAGTATTTAGAGGCAGAGGATCAGCAAGATAGCCAGGCAATGTGCATTGTTTAACAACTTCAGGTTCCGGGGTTTTTACCTCTTAAGGTTCCTGACAGTTTTGGAAAATCAGCTGTGTTGCTTTTGAAACAGCAATAACTATTACACAGTCCATCAAAGTGATACATATATTGTTTTTTTTTCAGGACAATCTAGGCTCTCTTTGGGTAATATTTTTTTTTCAAAATTATTTCACAGGCAATTTATCAAGGAAATTTAGGCGTAAACGCAAAAATAAAATATTTTTTCATGTTTCCCCCTTCCTAACTTTTACGACAAGTGCCACGGTTTTAAAACACCTAAAAATACATATTGGCGGCAGCCATTACAGGTGTCCACGAATCTTAAGGCAAAATATAGTTAACACAAGGGGTTTATTATTACTTTGGTAGGGATTAAAACATAAAAAAAACACACTTTTTATGTTACACTGTCACTTTAATAAAAAAAAATTAAAAAAAAAAAACTTTTTCCCTTACTGTAACTTTATGTGATTGACTGCTGCTAGCAGAAGTTGTTGACAATGGGATCAATGCATGTGCATGAACGGCAAGGGCGTGCACGAGCACAATCGCGGTAGCGGACGTTTTTAGTGTTGGATGTAAGTCTCGCGCCCAGAAACCTACAATGAAACTAATTTGGACATGAGACTTTTGTCCAAAAACCGAAAATGGTTAAAAGGAAATAAGTATGGAAGCCTCCATATTCTTCTCAGGTCAGTTGTGCTTTAAGTCAGCGTAGAGAAGTTGTGTGCCTGAAAGAAAATGTTCATGTGGACTAAAACAACAAATTCTATTTTCCTTCATGATGTGACTTGAAAGAGAAGCAAATGTAGCGGATTGCCAACGACCATGCAATTCAGCAGACACTTTCCATTTAAGCATTTGAAGAAATGTGGAAAAAGTAAACATGGCCAGAAAGTGGCACAGAGGTAATACATGATGAATTGAACCAATTTCAGTAAATACTGGCCCATGTGAAAGTTGTAATTTTACAACAATTTAGTGGACGGTAGTGGTTGAGTACTCAGTCAATGTATATGTCTAAGAAAGTATTCATGGCAGGGCAGCATGATAGCCAAGAAACTATTGTTTTGTTTTTTTCAAAGAGAAGTCAAAATAATATTTTCTTAGAAAGAAGCTGAAAATAGCATCCTGCATAGTCCTCTGGTAGGTTTCAAGAGACGGTTCATGAGATGAAAAGAATTCTGAGCTGATGCAGGATTATGCATATTCTGAATGCAGCTTAAAAATGGACCAGTAGAACTCCAAGACGTTGGCAAGATTCAATTGGTACATTTTCAAGCTGCACGTATATTGCATGTGGGACTTGCAATACATGTACAGACCAGGAACGCAACTACAAATCATGGGGCCACGAGGAAAAACTTTGATGCCCCCCCCCCCTAATGTTTACCACACCCCTTCCCTTGCCTATCCCTGGTGACCCTCACAGGCTGTGGGCCCATCTTGATTAAACAAGTGTCGACATTGTAATCTTCACACCCATAACTTAAAGAGACTCTGTAACAAAAATTGCATCCTGTTTTTTATCATCCTACAAGTTCCAAAAGCTATTCCAATGTGTTCTGGCTTACTGCAGCACTTTCTGCTATCACAGTCTCTGTAATAAATCAATGTATCTTTCCCTTGTCAGACTTGTCAGCCTGTGTCTGGAAGGCTGCCAAGTTCTTCAGTGTTGTGGTTCTGCTATGAACTTCCCCTTTCAGGCCCCTCTATGCACACTGCCTGTGTATTATTTAGATTAGAGCAGCTTCTCTCTTCTCTCTTATCTTTTACAAGCTGGATAAATCGTCCTCTGAGCTGGCTGGGCTTTCACATACTGAGTAATTACAGACAAGGGCAAAGCTGTTTGCATGAGAAAAAAGAGCAGCCTGAAACATCAGTGCATGAGAACTGCAGGGAGAAAGAAACACACAAATGATCTCTTGAGATTCAAAAGGAAGGCTGTATACAGCCTGCTTGTGTATGGTTGTATTTTCTATGTGTGGACATACTGTACATCAACCTACTTCCTGTTTTGGTGGCCATTTTGTTTGTTTATAAACAAACTTTTTAAAACTGTTTTTAACCACTTTTAATGCGGCGAGGAGCGGCGAAATTGTGACAGAGGGTAATAGGAGATGTCCCCTAACGCACTGGTATGTTTACTTTTGTGCGATTTTAACAATACAGATTCTCTTTAAGTATAGCCACAAACACGCCTGATCTGAAGGAGGGACCATTTTATCGAAGGGAATGTAGTAGTAGTTGGGGCCCCCTTACTGATGTGGGGCTCCCCTGCAGTCAGGGACTGTTCCTTTTTAGTTACACGCCTGGTACCGTGTTTCCATACAAATAAGCCAGTGTCTTATATTTCATTTTGCTATAAAAGATGTGCTATGGCTTATTTTAAAGTATACATCCGAGCAACCTAATAATGAAAAAAATTCACTTACCTGTGGCTTCCTCAGGCCCTGCCAGCCGTCCTGTGCCCTCGCAGCAGCTCAGCTCCACGCTGGTGGTTTGAGGTCCCCTCTGGCGCAAGATGTCCACTGCGCCTGCACGAGCAGCTCTCAGAGTTGCGCTGATGTCATCCGGACTGTACTGCGTAGGCGAAGTAGTTCTGCACCTACGCAGTACTGCCCAAGTGACGTCAGAGCGATTCTGAGAGCTGCACGCTGGAGCACAGGAAGATGCCGACCTGGCAAGGTCGACATCTGCACCGAAGGGGACCGGGAGCCACCAGAGCTGCGGCGAGGGCACAGAACAGCTGCCAGGGCCTGAAGGAGACCTGAGGTAAGTGGATTTTTTTTATTTTTAGGTTGCTCTGACCTTCCCTTTAAGGGGATGTCTTATATTTCTGTCAGGAAGTGTCTCTCAGCAGAACATTTCTTGCTCCTTTGTACTTCTCTACGCTGACTTAAAGCACAACAGACCTTTGATTTGAAGGTATGCTACTGTACTGATCAGGCACCTGCCCTGTCATCCCTGCACATAACTGATAACCTTGCTGTTTGCTGGGATAACAGGAGCAGTGCCCGATTGGCGCAGCACCACTGTGTCCCTGCTTGCTGGCCGCCTTTTCTTCCTTTTTAACTTCCACTAGGGCTTATTTTCGGGGTAGGGCTTATATTTCAAGCATGCTCAAAATTCCAGCTAGGGCTTATTTACATGGTAGGTCTTATTTTCAGGGAAAGAGGGTACAAACATTGATGAACTACATGTAGAAAGATCTACAAGTAATGTTGACGATAAAAAATAAACACCAAACTATTGTCACAATTAATTCATTAAAGGGGTTCTTCCGCGAATGAGGAAAAAAAATCAAAATGGTTTATGCATGTTCTATTAAAAATCCTTCTAAAATAGTGTGAAAATGTTTTCAAAAAAATGAATGGTTTCACCAATACAACATGTAATGTATACAGTGACGGCTGACGGGACTGTGAGGCTAATCCATTTGTTAGGGGTGTTTTTTTTGTTACTTTCACTTCATAAGCTGCTCCCTACCTAGTTTTCATTGCTGTAATGCAGGGCTATGATGAAGTGCTGTGCAATGGCAGTTACAGCTATTAAAATAACGGCTGTGCTGCTCTGTAGTTTCTGCTTGTACTTCCTCACAGAGCTGACCCCCCTCCCCCCGCCTCTCCCTGTAGGCAGAGGTCGGGCAGCTCTTCGGAGCAAATCACGTGTTTACCTCGTTGCCGGGCAACCAGACTTCAGCGTCTGTGCAGAGGACTTCCTATCCATTGCACGGCAAGTTAGCTGCCTGAGCTACAGTTCAGTACAGTACAGTACAGAGAGGGGGGGGAGGGGGGTCAGCTCTGTAAGGAAGTACAAGCAGAAACTACAGAGCAGCACAGCCGTTATTCAGCTGTAACTGCCATTGCACAGCACTTCATCATAGCCCTGCATTACAGCAATGAAAACTAGGTAGGGAGCAGCTTGTGAAATGACAGTAACAAAAAAACCACCCCTAACAAATGGATTAGCCTCACAGTCACCTCAGCCGTCACTGTATACATTACATGTTGTATTGGTGAAACCATTCATTTTTTTAAAAAACTTTTCACACTATTTTAGAAGGATTTTTAATAGATTATGCATAAACCATTTTGATTTTTTTTCCTCATTCGCGGAAGAACCCCTTTAACACCTAGCCTTAGTGCAACTTCCCAAGACCTTCTTAAGTGCATATCACATTACACAGACCCATACCATCCTACCCAGCCAGGTTAACTGCTAGCAGGTCAAGCAAACATGAAAGACCCCCTTGTCACCTGGTGCAGAGTGCATCGTTTACCTTCACGCCACCCCCTCTGCACACTCCACCTCCCTTTCTAAAAGCTATAATTGGCTGATACCACTCTTTTCAGCACACCCATGCATAAGAAGAAAAACGCCAACCCATCGGAGGTCGGCGATCCTTCAGAGGCTACCAGTGGGACCCAGGAGAAGACTGAAGCCACAGCGAGTGACCTCTAGGGGCTGAAATAAGCCCCAGGTAAGTAAAGATGCATTTATTTTATCACCTCACTTGTCCTTTAAACAGATCTTGCAATGAGAAATAGCACAGACTTCCATAGAAGTCAAGCAGCATGTGGGTATTCTTGCCTATTGCTACTCATTATTTCTGGTTGTGGTTCACATTCAGAGTTCTACCACTGTTAACATTTTAATGCACTCCTTTTTAGTGTTCCTCTTTCATTTTTAATGCTTTGTACAGAAATAGGACTTGATGGACACAGCAATATTTACACAAGTGAATCAATCGATTCTTTTTGGTACAGCAAGTGTGCTCTGATTAAATAAGGCAGAAATAAAAGCAGGATTGTAATCTACAGTATATGCTATTATCCAGTTTTTGTATGTATAACTATTATATTGGTGGCTGCTATCTATGCTTACATATGTACAGAGATTAGATTCAATCTCAGGGTGGTTTGAAGTAACTTGTATGCTATATTCATGTTGTAGCCGCATTTTTCTCAGTCACAGCACAGTATTCTTTAAATAAATATAAGAGTTTTACAAATACGTGAAGAACACATTTTTATGATTGCTTGTAAATGCAGTCTACCATTTCACAACACCTAACGATGAAACTTCCCTATATCTCCTATAACACTCACTTCCTGAATACACACCATCGCACTACAGTATCAGGAAGTTGAAAGATCACACTGAAGAGACAGTCTCATATACTTATCTCTACAACAGAGACAGCGATGATTTGTTAGTGTGTAAAGCAAGAGATAGAATTTGTGTTCACGGTTATCCCTGACTTCCTGTATGGTGACAACCAAGGCTCACATTTGATCCCTGGATATCACTACGAAAGGAAGAGAAGTTGAACTCTAACCTAACAGGGACATTGACAGCAATAACCTAAAAAAAGCCTTTGACCCTTTCCAACTCTATTAAAAACTAACACATTCTGGAAGGAACAGACTAACCAGCAAGCTCATAGTGAACCAGACCTCATTGGAGTGTGTAAGGGGCTACAATGGGCCTAAAAGCCCCCTTACTAAAATGCTATGGAAAACAAAAGTTTGCTTTCTTAAAACAGAACGAATTTGCGATAAATCAGGTGGAGTGAGCTCACTCCAACCTGAGTTATCGCAAATTCTTTCTGTTTTAAGAAAGAAAACTTTTGTATTCTGGAAGGAATATACCTTGCACCATACCTCCTGCACAAGTGAAGGCGTGACCCCTAGCCCCAATGTCTCCACCCTGCATGGAAATGTGCTGCCAGGTAAAGACAGACACACACACTAGTTACGCTGGTACAGTTTCACTTCTTCAGAAAAGATTTGTACAGGAAATTGCACTGCTGAGTAAGCTGTACATCAGCTGCACCGCACTCATCCACCACACGGCAAGGAATAAGTCTTCTTATTCTAGAAACACGAGTCAAATACCAGAGTAATAAGAGGTAATACACAAATTCCACTTATATCCAGAAGAATGTTTCGTAATACCAATATTGTCATTGCAAAGCTTACTCTGCTAAAAGAAAATATCATATATTTCATGTATTGCTGAAGTAATAAAAAGGAATTAGGAGACAGACTGAAAGATTTATTGCACAGTAAATGAAAAAACTGAAGCAAAAGCTGAGCAGTGGCATGATGGGATGCACTGAGCAACTGTTCCCTCTCCATAGATCAGCTTTGGGGTGCTGGGAAGAGCTGATCATTCAGTTTTCCAGTTGCAGGCGATTTAAAACTGCCGCTGAAGTTGGTAAATTCACTGCCTGTCAGCTGCTCCCGCTCATCGGTCGGGCGATTGCTAGGACTTGACACAGGCGCTAGACAGGCAGCCCCCCAAGAAGTTGCATCTGAACGTGGTGGCTGCAGTCCTCAGACAAAACATGAGGCGGTTTTTGGCTGCTGGGTAATACTGCCACTTGTCAAATGGGACACGCAGCATGGTGTTACCAAATGCTACCATTTGGCTGCATGTAATTGCACTTGTGGCCGGCAGCCAGAAGGCTAATTTTCTGACAAGTGAGAAGTTCAGCCTCCCATGGAAAAGAGATGCTCAAAGCTAAAGTAAGCTCAGCTACCTCATGAAGGTCAGGCAGCAGTACAAAGTCAGTGGAAGCAGTGGTGAATTCCTAAGTCCTGTCTGATATCTAAAGGTAAAGAATATTAAGAATATTAAGAAGAAAAGAAGAAGGCATCACTTATTTACCTGATTTAGCAGACATCTACAAGTGTATGATCAAGTATATCAGCACACCGTAAGTCCATAAATCACGCTCTTTTATTGGAATCTATAAGTGTATGGCCAGCACATGACGAAGTCAGAAGGAAATCCCTCCTCCTCGACATATCAAGTCTCTCTGCTGGTCCTTTAAGGTGATGAGGAACGTTGCTGCTATATAGCTCCATTTTCTATTTTTTTTAATCTAATTAAACAATAAAAAAAAATGTAAGAACTGTACAAGAAGTGCCACCCAAAATGATTATTAGTGACTGTTTCAGGTGACAGCGTAACGACTGAAGACTGTATAAACAGGCTTGCTCAGCTAACTGCCAAGCCCCCAATGCTATACTACAGAGAGGAGAGAAAGGAGGATGTGAGGGAAGAAGCTCACTGAGGGGAGTAGAATAGCAGGAAGACATAGGTATGCCAATCCGGTGATCACTGCTTCACCGACTTTGTGGGACACCCCTACAAGAAACTGTGGCAACATAAGAGCTCATCCTGAAATAGTCATATTTAATATAAAATACCTGTAGCAAATGGAGCTCATTTTCGCAGACTATTTGATAGGAATCTGGCTGCCATGGGTAATTTGCAATATGTACTGTACATAACCACTGCTGATGTCCTCTATGCTAAATATGCGTATTATTGGTGCTAGTCCACATCCAGCTCCCTGTATTACTGCAATGACCATGTACAATATAAAGAGTACTGTTGCCCATAGGGATCGGAACACAACCCCGTTCAGGGGTAAGTGGTTTACAGACACATATTTAGCCTAGAGGCTAGTGTTGCATCTATTTCTATGAAGAAGAAGGCAGGACGAAGCATGGAGCAGCTTCTTGTAGGTAGAGTAAGGAGGAGGAGAAAAATGCACTCAGGGCTTGGCCAGGCAACGTAAGTCACTAAAGACATTGAGGGGCTCCTGTATAAACACTAGATTCTCAGCCAATTTAACTCAGCATTTGCGCATCGCTAAAACTGTCATGTCAAGACAGCCAGTTTACAGCATAGAGATCTGAAAACTGCCTGCACTAGTGTGGCTGTTGTAGACACCAGCAGTGCCTAGTGGAGTTCCTAAAGACTACATTGTATAGCAGAACTTTGTTCCGTTTCCCAGGCTTGATAAATATACGCGACAGAGACGACAACAATAAACAAGGTAAACAAAGCAACCCCTGACAGCCGTGTATCAACAGAAGACCGTGCACAATAAAACCATCTCACCTGTTTGCTCTAGGCCACAAGAATGTCGTTTATTGAAAATATTTCACATAGTTTCAGCTGCAGACAGCTTGAGGATCTCTGTTCAAATAACCGGGGCCATGTGTACACAAAGCATTTCACCTCGAAAAGCTCCAAATCTCTTCCATCACTTTTTCCAACAGCGCCATTGTAAGTGGTCTATTATAAAAGGCAAAATCAATATTTCTCCATTTTGCCACTGAAAATATTGATTCTAACAGGTTCACTTCTTTGTAAAGCTGCTCAGGGCAATGCTGCTACTTTTTCTGCAGTGTTTGAAAAAAATAAAAATAGTTCAGCAAAACTTATTTTTTTAGACATTTCTCTAACTGATCAACTTTCCAAACACTTTTCATTGGAACTTTTACTGAACGGATGCCAATCTAAGCCTGGCATCAGATGGTATTTTCAGTGGAGGGGAGCCAGGGAAGGGATTTGGAGACCGAGTAGTTTTTACGTTCTTGATTTTTTCATAGAGAGCGGGAGAGGCAGTCACTAAACTATCTACACTGCATATGAGAGCTGTTGGCATCCAGCTTTTCAGCAAACATGCCAATAAACTGTTCTGGCATAGACGATGTCTGAAACTACTCGTTTCTGCATTAAAGGTACATTTCAATGTAAGGTAAAAAGTTCAATGACGACCTTCATCTCAGCTTGTTTTTATCTGCACATAAAACACAGACAATCACAGAAAGGTGTTTTGCATCAGGGTGATACCATTTATTGGCGAACTTAGAAGAAGAGCAGTAAGCTTTCGGCTATGAAGCCTTCCTCAGACTTGATTCCTGTATACTGACAACATTTAGAACACAGCTTGTAAGGCATCCAATGGCATTTATTTATGGTAGAAGTACAATGTATCACCTTTTTAATGTCCAGTGTATATAAGCTGTGTGCTCTAAATGTTTAGAGTATAGAGCACTGGTCCTCAAACTAAGGACCTCGGGCCGAATGCGACTCCGAGGCTTTTTTACTGGCCCCTAAACACAAAATGTACAACTGATAGATGTGGCCCACTGCACCCTTAAATATCAGCGGCCTGCATATAAAATACCAGTGCTAACACCACCCATCCACATACTGTAGAAGCCAGCGAGCAGTCATTCGCTGGCTTCCAATCCAATTCTGCATCAGCTGATACTGCAGTCCAACTGGACGGCAGGTTGCCACCTGAGTATGCTTCAATGGTGCACAAAGACGTTCTTCAGGGCGCCGCAAGACTGAATGGCTGCTACTGGGAGCTCTCCTCCGGGCATGACTGGGGGGAATCAGTACCTAGATTCAATGTAATGTTTAACATTTTATGTATGTTACAGCCCCCCAGCAGTCTAAAGTATGTTAATCCGGCCCTTGACTGAAAAAGTTTGGGGACCTCTGGTATAGAGTAATCAAGTCTGAGGAAGGCTTCATAGCTGAAAGCTTACTATTCTTCTAAGTTAACCAATAAATGCTATCATTCTGATTCAAAACGTATTTCTTTTACTGATGGTTAATACAGTGCAATACTTCACTGTTAAAATAACAGTGAAATTCATAATTTGAGCAAGGTGGAGGAATCTGAACACATTCATAGAAACACCACTTCAGAGTACTGTTGTCAAGGGAGCAAAAATGTGCAGTTTGAAATTAGCAACGTTGCGTTCACAGTGGGACATTGTGGAGCGGCTAAATGGCTGCTCTGTAGCGCGGATTTCCGCACGGCAATGATGCCCTATGCAACATTCAGTGTGGTGAGTGCAGTGCGGTATAATGGTGTGCGGCATCCCAACGCACTGCATGCAGCACGTTACAGCAAAACACGCACATTACCAGTGAAACATAATTTGATTGACTGTATTCTTCACTGTATGTGACACAACGTGGTGATAATGTGCAGTGCGACTTTCCCGGTTCGTTGCTGCTGTTGCCGGGAATGCAATGCAATGCCCACTGTGAACAAAGCCCTATAGTCTTGAAAATTCTTAGCTGGCTGTGGATGGAATGGAAAACATATTTTTTAAATCACATTAAATTTCAAAAAGGCGTGTGCAGTAGCAAGCTACATTCATGATAAAAGCAGCATTTGCCTTTAGTACAACCTGGATCAACAGGCGGAGAATTACAGAGCTTCTCCTGCCACAGACATGGGACAGTACGTAGAGCATGTGGCCAGGCTGACAGTCGTTCTCTTGCTAAATCTGTATATTATGGCCATTTGGGAATAACTCGCACAGGATTATCATCTGGACTTACAACAAAAAGCCAGGCACATAAAATAAAGCAGGTAAATGCTGAATGGACAACGGTAGGTGGGCCTGTGTAAAACAAAGTACAGGCAGTGGGGCAAAGCCCCAGTTCATCCGCCCACATTTTTCCGGGATAGCAAGGCTGAACATGGGACTACAGCAGTGCTTACATAAGCTTCATATTTGATGCAACCGTTGAGTAACTGCCTTTGGAAAAGTCACATGACCATTTAGAAAGCTTGCAACTGCAACGAGAGTGCAAAGGGAGAGGCTCTCAGTGCTCATATAGGTGACCTGGGTTTGAATCTTGACTCTCCTGTTCAGTAAGTCAGCACCTACTCAGTAAGGAGACCTTGGGCAAGACTCCCCAACACTGCTACTACCTACTGCGTGTGCCATAGTGGCTGCAGCTCGACAGCATTGAGTCCGCCAGGAAAAAAAGAGTGATAGAAAGGTTTTGTGTCTTGTATAATAATTTATTTATTTATGCTCTATGGAGCTCTAAATGCCTAATCTTTTTACGAAAAGGTGGAAAAGAAATGTGGATCACTTTAATGTTAATACTGTTCATAATGTCCTGTATTGCTTTGTATTTACTGTATGAAATGTACCCTCAGTAATACGTTTTGTAACTATATGGGTTGCACAGTGACCACTGTTTTCTCTGGAATCCAGAATCGCCTCATGGCACTATCTGCATGTTCTCCTCCCACAACCAAGCAACATACTGGTATATTAATTTGTCTCCCCCAACCCAAAATAGGCCTAAGAATATGGCAGGGACATTATGCAAATCATAAACAAAAAGACATCCATATTGGAAATAATATCAATATAGTCTCAACAACTCTGATAATCCTATACAATAAAATCTAACTGTCCCTGCATCATCAGCATCTTACAGTCTGTCCGTCCAAAGCTTTTTTGTACTGCGCATGTGTGCAGTCCAGAAAGCCGTTGGGACAGGAGGTGAGGCCAGTGAGCAGGGCGGCAGGTGCGCGCGCGGGTGGTCGTGTGCGTTGCAGGTGGGCGGGCAGCGATAATTTCCCTACCTAGAGCCTGTTTTTATACGCTGCCCGGTGATCGTCCTCTGCCCCCCCCCCCCCCCCACAATTTCCACCCACTGCCCCCCTCTCGTACGTCCAGCTGCCCGGTGATCATCCAGGCAGATGGACATACTGGGGGGGTTGGAGGAGGCAGCAGAGGACGATCACCAAGCAGATGGACATGCATCTCCTATGCCTTTTTTAAAAAGAACGCATGAGAATTTCCGGATGGGACTCCCTGGTCTGACCCGTTCTCGAGCACCAGGATCATATTTCCATAGCTTTGACGATCATGTGATCGCGAATACGGTCTAAAAATGATAGAGCGCTCAACCCTAGACATATATGCTCGCTCAAATAGCATGTCAGGTGCTGAAAAAATAATAAAAAACCGCATATAATATAAACACAATTTCAATGCTTCATTCAAAACATAAAATGGCTGCATCAGATCACAAAACAACCTTGACATCTGTAAATGATTGTTTGCCTCTGTAATATAATAAAGACATAAAGATGCCAAGACCGCTCTATAAAAACCCACTGGAAATGAAGTAAAATAAAGTAGTTACCAGACACCTGTGATTACCGCTCTGCCACCCCCACATAGTCACTCAGGGATATTACACTGTGACCATGGGAGGGATTAATGCTTCTCTGAGGGACAGAAAATATGTAATGTAGTTGGTGAAACAATGTGAAAATGTCAGCACTACATAAACACAATATATAAGCCACAAATAAAAAATTAGAAGTACAGTACATATAGTGAATGTTCTGCTAACAGTCTAGGCCCCATTCACACAGGTAATCGCAACATCGCTAGCGTTTTATAAAACTATTTTCCTGCAATTTTTACTGTATGGGAAAGCGATTTTGGAGCAATTGCATTTTGGCGATGTACAGTGTGAACACTACCAGTGAATTGCGTTGCAATAGCGCTTTTTCAGGCGTTAGTGATTTATAGACAAGCTGAAAACACTACTAAAACGCTTCTGTGTGAATGAGGCCTTATACATACCTCTACGAATGCAACTGCAGCCTAGCGTAAACTCGCTTGTAACCATTTGCTATCAGCAGCTGTTCCCTGGCTGCTTCAGCCTTCCATTTGTCCCCAATTACAAATCGAGTAACACTTCTGCTAGGGGTCTTGTGACCAGAATTTCAATAAGAAACAAAGGCAGCCTATTCTGAACTCACACCGAACGTCTTGAAATAAGTTCATGTATGCTCACACTGGTTAATGTAACTGGAGATTCATGAAATGTTCATTGTTTGAATGCCAGCACTATTCTTGGCTAAAGCAAGACTAAAAAGGATGCTATACATTCCACTATCTGCCATATAGAAAGTGGGTTGTTGTACAATGTGCAGCTATGCCGCTATGTGAAATCAGCATCAAGATAAGATTCTACTGGAAACCAGTTTCCCTCCAGAAGATAGGGGTCTCCTTGTTTAACAACATATTTTAGCACTTGATAAATGAAATGTATGTAAAATACCTCATAAATGCATACTACCTCTTTTCTTTCACTTACACAAATACCTTTAAAGGAGTAGTTCCCTGGTTATTTGCAGTGCAGCTCTATGCTGACACATAATAGAGATGAATGAGAAGAGAGGCAGGCAATACATGGAGGGTGGAAGTGAGGACATAGCATGGTCTCACTCGCCCTTCACAAAGATCATACAAGTCAAAACTCAAACATTAAAGGGAACCTGAAGTGAGAAGCATATGGAGGATTTCCTTTTAAACAATACCAGTTGCCTGGCAGCACTGCTGGACTATTTGGCTGCAGTAGTGGCTGAATAACACCAGAAACAAGCATGCAGGTAAATCTTGTCAGATCTGACAATGTCAGTAACACCTGATCTGCCGCATGCTTGTTCAGGGTCTATGGCTTAAAGTGTTAGAGGCAAAGGATCAGCAGGACAGCCAGGCAAATGGTGTTGCTTAAAAGGAAATAAAATATGGCAGCCTCCATATTCTTCTCACTATAGTTGTCCTTTAACACTTAGGGGGAAGCCAGGCGATGTCACAAGACAGATTCCAGAAAGAGTTCATGCTGAAATTGATCGGGAATCGGCCTGTGTTGTATGGGCAGCCAACAGATCTCTCTTCGATCGATTAGAGAGAAATCGGTCTCATAGTCGATCGGCCCATACATTGCTAGATGTATGGGAACCTTTAGTGGTTAGCCATGAATCCCAGCCAGGATGCCATCTCCATGCAATTTCAATGTTTTCTCTGTGTTTGTCGAATTTTAACTCCAAAACACACTTGTAGGTTATCGGTTTCCCCCACAGAATGTGTTACATTAGATTGTGAGTCCTGCTAAGGGGAAGCTACTTACATGAATTCTTCATTGATCTATGTGAAGAGGTAATACATAAATTATATCAACACTATATTAATAAACAAATATGCTGTAAATGACCTTAGTGAACTCACAAGTTGGCGTGTGTCTAGAAGATGATCACTATTGTCTATCATTTCACTGCTCTTATGCTACATCTACACGTAGCGATCCGGAGGCTCGATTAGCCGCTGGATCGCCTCTTCCACATCCCCGCTCGCCGGATTCGATCCGCCCTCGTCCCCGCCGGCGCCGCTTATCTTCTGCTCGATTCCCTGCCATTGTCCCCTCGTGGGGAACGAGCAGGGAATCGGCGGTGGCGAGATCCGACCTATCGGATCTTATCAATCGAGCCGCATCAGTGGCTCGATTGATAAGCCAAATCGCCGCCGGTTCGCTACGTGTAGACATAGCTTAAAAAAGCTGACTATATTTAGCAGATTTTTTTACACAGTGTTATTATGCAGAACAGCTGGAATTACTGAAATATTGGGTGTTTCCTAATCATAAAGCCTGAGGGCACAAAACCAATAGCAGCAGTTCCAGGCCTTATTCGGATGTTTGCATGACTGGGTGGATAATTAAAGCCAGTCTCCAGCTTCACAGATTTTCTGCCCACTGTGATTGGCTCACAGTGATCAAGTAGTCAGGAGCCAATGAAAATGGCTCCTGACTGATGTATGCAAATAATGCTGTCTGTGTCCCCTGCACGGGAGCTGCCGGCGTTAAAAACTACACCGTATCAGGCTTACACAGTCACAAGTGCAGCGTAGCTTAAAGCGGACCCAAACCAAACTTTTTTTTAATTAGAAATATTTAGTTGCACCACTTTGACACATACAAAGATAAATAAACACTCCTTCAAACCTATGATCATTTCAGGGCATGCTTTTCACCCTTCTCTTTTCATAGCTAGGGTTATACTAGGGGCAGCCATTAGCAATTCCTCCATTGCCGGACACCATCTACTCCACCAGTTTGCCGGAAAAATCCTGGCAATTTGAAAGGAAGGGAGGGGTTCCTCCAATAAATGTAAAATATTTTATATTTGTCATCATGCAGCTGAAAAAAAGGCTGCTATTTATTATTATAATTTAGAAAATAGATTTTATTTCTGAAATCTTGTATTTTTAATTTGGGTCCACTTTAACTATCGGCAGTTCCGAGCTAGTTTTAAGGGAACCTAAACAGAGGGATATAGATGTTTCCATTTAAACAATACCAGTTGCCTGGCAGTCCTGCTGATCTCTTTGGCTGCAGTAGTGGCTGAATCACACACCTGAAACAAGCATGTAGCTAATCCAGTGTAACTTCAGTCAGAGCACCTGATCTGCATGCTTGTTGAGGGGCTGTGGCTAAAAGTATTAGAGACACAGGATCATCAGGAGAGTCAGGCAACTGGTATTATTTTAAAAGGAAAAATCCATATCCTCCTCAGTTTAGGTTCCCTTTGAGTGTTCTGGTAGATGGCTGCACTGACGATAAAACATACTGTAAATTGATGATGTCCACAGACTGCTACTTATAATTTTAACTCCTTCACACTATAGGACAATTTGTATTAAATGTGCATGCAAGGTGGAGAATGATTTCCTCAGTGGACCATATCTTGCTGGTATGCATCTTGGTCCTGCCAACAAAGCTTGTGTTGAATTGTATTCAATGTGAAGAGAGAACAATCTCGGCAGTCTGTAGGAAGGCTGTACTCTGGCTCACCATTGCACAGCTCACTGGAACATGAAACTGTAATATTCTGGCACTTTTTACAGAAGCTAGAGCTTACCACTCACAATAATGCGGCTAAACTGCTAAAGGGAAATGTTGTAACAGAAGTTCTGCTTTCAGCTTCATCGCACAAGAATTTCCCAAAAGCTGACCCTCTCTGGACAGATCCTCAGTCACTGCATTATCCACACTGGTCACTCTAAAGCTAGCCATACACAAATCTATTTAACCTTGATTGACTGTCAGTTCGTTTGAAAAAATATTGGTAATCAGTTGATAATGTATAAAATAGTAATAGCTGTGGATCTGCAATCCATTCTGCAGTGAACAGGATGCACATGTGTACATGCTTTAGCAGTTCTCAGTAATGCATAGGATACTTACAGGATTGACCTATTTTCTGACCTGACTGATCAGAGTTCTTTTGATTCTATATTTGATATCTATCACTTCTGGTTAAAGGTGGCCATACACTGGTCGATTTGCCATCAGATCGACCAACTGACAGATCCCTCTCTGATCGAATCTGGTCAGAGAGGGATCGTATGGCTGCCTTTACTGCAAACAGATTGTGAATCGATTTCAGCATGAAACCGATCACAATCTGTGGAGCTGCCGCTGCCCCCCGGGCCCCCGCATACATTACCTGATCCGGCCGGCGCGAGTCCCCCGGTCTCCACTGTCTCTTCTCCGCTCTGGGCTCCAGCTTCACTGTACTTCCTGTCCGGGGAAGTTTAAACAGTAGAGGGCGCTCTACTGTTTAAACTTCCTGATGGGACAGGAAGAAGTGAAGCCTGCCGGACTCGGAGCCCAGTGCGGAGAAATAGCGGTGACAGCGGGTACTTGCACAAGCTGGATCAGGTAATGTATTGCGTCGGTCGTCGGGCATTCGAACGCCGCTATCGACGCACTCCTGACCCGCCGGCGATCGAGTGAAATCTTTCGCACGGACAGGAATGACGGGAAGGATCAATTTCGGACGGAAATCGATCGTTCGCCCAGCGTTTGTGCAACGATTTCACAGCCGATTCGATCAGTGATCGAATGTATATCCCCGGGAAAATCGGCAAGTGTATGGGCCCCTTAACCAATTTACAGAATCAATTTGCAGTTGTCCAGATAAAAGATGAAACAGACTGCCTGGTCAGACAGAAAACTTGCATCGTGTATGCCAGGCTTTCGGGAGAAGTGGCAAAACCAGCGTCTCTGTCCTGAAGTGAAGAGTGGGTTTGGTTGGATGTAGTCAGCAGTAGAGAAATCTAAGGTAATCTAATAACAAACGAGTAACAGCATCAATGGAAAGAAAGGTCTTAAAGAGGAACTTTAGCAAAAAAAAAAAGGGGGGGGGGGGGGGGCAAAGAAGTTTAAAAAATAGAAGAGAGATCAAGAAATCATTGATATTCGCCATGTAATTTGATAATGCTGTTTGATTCACAATGAGCCTGCACATCATTATCTTTACTACTGTCAGACAAGAAAAAAACTAGACTGCTAATATTTATAACCACACCCACTAACATTGCAATAGGCTAAAAGGTTGTTTGTTGTTGTTTTTTATAGATTATACATATGCACAAATGGAGATACTGTTTGCTTGGCTGTTGGAAACAGCTGTTATTTCCCACAATGCAACAAGGCTCACAGACAGGAAACTGTCAGGACCATGGTCATGACATCACACTGTGGGAGGGGTTTCACCACAATATTAGCCATACAGTCCCCCCTGATGATCTATTTGAGATAAGGTAATGGGAAAAGTGGTATCAGATACTGATTGGGATAAAGTTCAATCCTTTGCTACAGTCCCTCTTAAAACATAATTTCATAGCTGCTGAAACATCCAAGAAGACAAGATCACATCATTTTTAAATAGGATAAAAAAATAACTGGTAACTAGGTATAGTTAATGAGATGCTAATCAGAGTACATACAAAATGTATCATTGGTCCATTTCCAAGGTGCATGAAATTGAATAAAATGATTTGCATCTGCTCACGCTCACTAGTACCTTGATGATCCCTACTAATAACCCATAATGGCTGCACTATTCTCCTTATACAATAGAAGGTCTATTTCTCCGCCACTGAAAAAAAACAAATCAAAAAAGCAACAATATTTTCACTGAGAACTATGAAGACATAATCAGCTTTTGAAGTCTGCACATATTTGTATTTTTATATTTATGTATTTTTTATTAGCTGAAACGCTTTGAAGGTCGGCCAAGAACCAAGAAGCTTTCCAGGGATAAAACAACAACAAATGTCTAATACAGGACATAAGTAAACAAATCGCTGAAATAACTGTGGCACCACTTTAAATATTATCCTACTTCAAGGTCCCTCGGAGCCAGACAACAGAATGAGGACACGGTGGAAACAAAAAAGGCATTATAGGGGCATGAGAATGTGGCGGGTAAGAGGTTAAAGCATATGGGCAATTTCCACAGATACGTGCATTAGCGCCCTCCTTCTGCGTCATTTAAACTTTTGATATTTGCACCAGTGTATACGGTGTACTTTTCTTTACCAATGCCCTAGTCATGTGATCCATGGTCCAGTTCTCACACCCAATATAAACACCTGGTAGAGGAGTGTCCTTATTGTAATAGCACACAATGAAATAGTGCAGGGTTTACCACTTGCCTCTTCTCGAAATGCCTACTGATGTGTGCAACATAAGAGTTCCCTCCCCCATCCCGCTGTCAGTCCACTTGTGTAAGCATTACTGGGGAGGTCTGTCGCCTTGTTTCAGGCAATAAGGTGTGCACACTTTTGGCCTCAGAGGAAGCTATGTTTTTGCAAAAAGGTTGTCAGGCCATGAACCTCTGGTGCCCATGTCACTCCGCAACTGGTACAGGAATATTTGTGCCGATATTGCACCTTTACTGTTGACTTGCGCCTTACTGTGCCAACTGGCCGAAGTTACCGGGAGCCATAACGGAGGATCCAGGAGGCGGAAAGGATGGCGAGGAAGCGATCAGTCCGAAGGGGGCTGGGTCCCAGGTATGTATGATGATTTTATTTTTTTTTGTATTATTCTTCACCTCAAGTTCTCTTTAAACCAATAATTCTAAACAGATGTGAAATATTAATTTGTGGGGTTTTACACATTTTACTGATTAAAAATATAAATATATAATAATATTTAAATGCCATGTAACCACTAACTAAATAAAAACATCTTTGAAAAACTCAATACATTCCCTTTAACAAAGTAGTCAAGAACTCTTATTAGATCTCTTGACTATGAATGAGGTAGTCACAATTATTTCCACCTATAATGATAGGAATATCTTACTTATCAGTCATTTACAATCTGCACACAACTCCATGGACCATATGCAATTAACTGCTTGCTGACCGCATCACGCCGATGGGCGTGGCCGCGGCGGAAGCCCTAGTACCGCCTAACGCCGATTGGCATAAAGTTCTGGGGCGGCAGTTTGCAGGAGATCGTGCGCAGGATGCGTGTGCATCTCCTGCTCGGGGGGCGGAGCTCTGCCCCGCCTTCAGTTTCTGATGGAGACTGTTAGTACAGTGCTACGATCTGCAGGCTGAAGCCTATGACAGCTGATCACAGTGATTGGCTGGCGGGGGGGGAGGGAGGGGGGGCCTAGGGTAATACAAATAAAAAAAATAGCAAAATTTATTAAAAAATAAAGAACAAAAATATTTATATAAAAAAGAATAAACACACAGAGAGCGATCAGATCCCACCAACAGAGAGCTCTGTTGGTGGGGAGAAAAGGGGGGGGGGGAAATCACTTGTGTGCTATGTTGTGCGGCCCTGCAGCTTGGCCTTAAAGCTGCAGTGTCCCATTTTTACATAAAACGGCCTGGTCTTTAGGGGGGTTTAACACTGCAGTCCTCAAGAGGTTAAAGAGAGCCCGAGGTGGGCTCATAAAATTTAAAAAAAAAATGCTACCTGATCCGGGGGGCTGGGCGGATCAGGTAGCCGCCAAAACCACCGTCGCTCCTGTGGGCCGCACTGGCCCACTTTTACTTTTGTGACCTCTAGGTCACGACGATGGAAAGAGAGAGCTCTCTCCCAGTGTGCAGGGAGGCGGGGGAGCGGCAGGTGGCATGGCCAGGGAGAGAGAGCGCTGCCCAATGCCAGCTCTGGAAACCTTGCAGGAATGCCCCTTGTGGGTGTTTTAAACAGGGAATCCCTCTTCTCTGTTTACCCTCTGAGATAGCAACAGAGCGGTGTGGGGACACAGAGGCCTGTCATGAAGCAGAGAACATTCCTCTGTGTCCCATCTGCCCCCCAAGGACCCGCCTCGGGTTCTCTTAAAGTTTCTCTCCTGGGTTATCTTCTAGGAGATAATTTTCATCTTCTCTTTAAAATAACTTTTCAGCATTTTACAATTAAAAAAGTACCCAAACGTTGGTTAAAAAAAAAGTACTATCAAAATTATTCTGAAAATTTTCTTGCGGGGGGCGCATGCGCGGCGCACCAGGAGACGGAAGCAAGCCGATGTAGCTCCGAGCTCACTGCTCTCTGCTCGCAACTTTTGGGGATTTCTAAGCAGCGATTTTGGCCCTGACATCAAACAACCCCTAAAGGAAACATTGGTGTATGCCTGGGAAGCGGAATCCAGGACCGGCGAAGCGGCAAACCTCCGTTTCTGACTACCTCCTGAGACCGCGTGCAACCTCCACCATGTCGCAAAATGGCCGCGGCTCCCCTGCTCTGTCACAGGATTCAGAAGCCGGGCAGGACTGGACACAAGCAAAGCCTGAAAGAGGTAAGAACCTCACAAAACGAGATTTGGAAGAAAGCTTAGAAGCCATGTATAACAAGCTGGCTGGGAAATTCCAATCCGAACTCAGACGAGTGGAGGCCTCACTGACCCAGGAAATAGCCTCCTTAGGCAGCAGAACAGACAGGTTAGAAACTAAATATGACGATCTATTAAAAGCTCACAAAGAACTACGTTCTGAGCACGATTCTTTATGTGATACGGTTCAAGCAGTTCAATCACAAACTGAGGACCTAGACAATCGGAATAGGAGAAATAATCTGCGGATAAGAGGTCTGCCTGAATCTTATACCGACCTGTCTGAACATGTCACCAAGATATTCCACCAAATTCCTCTGTGATAGAGTGCATAGAGCTCTCAGAGCTCCTCCTGCTCCTGACCAGCCGCCCAGGGACGTTATTTTGTGCCTTAAAGACTTCCTCATTAAGGAACAGATATTGAAAGCATCACGTACCATTTCTGAACTGAAATATGAGGAACATGCAATCCAACTATTCCAAGATATTTCCCCCGCAACGCTGGAGAGGCGTCGGAAGATGAAGCACATTACTGCTGTACTGATCAAAGCTCAAATTCGCTATCGATGGGGTTTCCCCTTCAAACTAATAGTGCTGCATAATGGGGTCACCTATCTGGCTACAACACCAAGAGAAGGGGAAAAAATACTAATTAAACTTGGATTGCGTAAAGCAACTTCCACACCTCAACAATCCCAGAGGCGCTCACCTTCACCAATATGGTCGCAAAAAGGATCTCCTCGAGCTGACTCCCTTCCGCAATCTTCAGACCATTCCTGAACTCCGGCTAGTATAAGGGATTATTACCTGTTTGCTTTATAACTCTCTACCGCTCTTTAAATGCTGCCTTATGTAATATTCTTATGGTTAGCTATATACTCTACCCTTCCCTCGCACACCGAGTGAATTGAAAGCTTAAGTATGTTGCGGCTGTTTCCGAGCTGGGCTAAATGCACTGTACTCTCCCCCCCCTCCCCCCCCAGCCTCCAGACGTTTCTTGGGGCTGTGGTATTCCGACATTCGGCTTTCCGATATCGGTTGGACATCTGTCTGAAAGTCTATTGAACTGTATTTACCCGTTATAGTGGTTTCATTTTGCTCAAGTATTTTATACTGCTATAGTTACTTAATAGTTTTAGTGTACGGTTTGATTGAACCACAATTTAATGTTGCTCTCCATATTATTGCCTGCTCCCATCCCCCATGCTCTTGGACCAATATCCAGCCCTTTACTTCTATATTGGCGAGTTCGGCGCCTCCTGAACAACCTTCTCTATATATCCCTTTACCCTTGTTAGCAATATCTAGGCAGTATTCACTTCCTCATTATGTCTCTTAATATCTTGAGTCATAACGTACAGGGATTTAATTCCCCTAACAAAAGGCGTAAAGCTTTTAAGCATTATAAGCTTTTAAAGGCGGATATTCTGTTGCTTCAGGAGACGCACTACTCTTCCAATACACCTAAGGTTATGGATAAATCGTTTAGTAAAAACTATTATACGGTATTCTCGAATAAAACCAGAGGGGTAGCTATATTATTCCGCAATGGGATACCCTTTGATCTTAAGAAATCTTACAAAGATCCTGAGAGCAGGTATTTGATTTTGCAAGGTACTTTGGCAGGAAAGGAAGTTACTATATGTAATGTTTACGCCCCACACACACAACAGGCTTTGTTTTTTAAAGAACTATTTAAACGTCTTGAAAAATATCTATCTAATCATCTTATTATAGGGGGAGATTTCAACTGTGTCAGCAATCCACTAATTGATAGAAGTACCCCCTCCGACAGCAGTAGAACTTTCCCTAAAATTCTTCAGAAATTAATTAAAAACTTCCAATTAACAGATCTTTGGCGGGCTTTCAACATGGGAGACAGGAGTTATACATACTATTCAAACCCGCAAAACTCTTATGCTAGATTACGGTAGATTATTTACTCCTGTCTCCCATCTTGATGTCCAACGCACAAGCATCAGTGATTCACGCTTGCGTCTGGTCCGATCATCAGATAATCAGTGGGAATTTGGGGTCAATGGGTACTCCTCTCTCTTTTGACAACTGGAGATTGAATGATTTGTTGTTACAGGATCCAGCTATTCTCAGTGAGGTGCAACAATCACTAGAAGAATACTTTATTTTAAATAACAACGGGGAAGTTTCTAATGGTACTTTGTGGGCAGCACATAAACTGTAATACGAGGAAAGCTTATACAGATGGGGGCTAGGAGAAAGAGGGAAAGATTAGCTCTAATTTTGAAACTTACTTCTGAACTAGAAACTTTATATAAGCAGCATGGCTCCTCTCTGGATAGGCCAACGCTCATCAGCATCAGAGAAAAAAGACAAACTCTAGACCAAATTTTATCAGAAGCAGTTGAGAAATCCCTAAAATTTGCAAAGGCAAAATTTCTACTATACGGCAATGCTCCTAGCACTATGTTTGCCAGAAAGCTCTCCCAATTTCAAAGAACCCCCCACCTGTATAAGCTTCAAAATAAACATGGGATGTTAGAATCCATTCCCCACAAGGTAATGCAAATTTTTGAAGATTATTACTCTCGCCTTTTTGTTGCCCCTTATAGTCCCTCCTTACCTGAGATAGACGACTGGCTGGATTCGTTACCCATTCCTTCTCTGACAGCAGACAAATTGGAGACTTTAAATTCACCCATCACCTCTAGAGAAATTAGCGATGCAATCTCCTCTCTCAAAAACTCGAAAGCTCCAGGTCCAGACGGCTTCACAGGCCTTTATTTTAAGAAATTCGAGCAAATTCTAGTCCCACAATTAAAACAGCTTTTCAACGACGCATTGTTAGGTACTAAATTTCCTAATGAGCTAACAAACGCCTTTGTTTCTCTTATACCGAAACCAAACCTAGACCACACACTACCACAAAATTATAGGCCCATCTCACTTATTAACAACGATATGAAGCTTTTCTCCAAGATCCTGGCCAGTCGTCTCTCTCGGGTGATTGCTAATTTAATCTCTCCATCCCAATCTGGGTTTATACCCCAACGACAAACTACCGATAACACCAGGCTAGTATGTAATATCCTTCAAGACGCTCAATTGAATGACCAAAGGCTACTGTTATTAGGCCTTGATCTCCATAAGGCCTTTGATTCGGTCTTATGGCCTTATCTACAGAGTGACTAATAGAATGGGAATCCATGGATCTTTTATGGAAGCGATTTTGGCTTTATATGACCTACCCCAAGCTAGACTTAAGGTCCGTACACACGCCGGACTTTAGGCAACGACGGGTCCGTCGTTGCCTCCCGCTGGGTGGGCGTGCCAGCGACAGTCCGGCGTGTGTACGCTCTGTCGTCAGACTGATACGGCTGTTCCTGAGCGATCCGCCGGGCGGATCGCTCAGAAACAGCCGTATCAGTCTGACGACAGAGCGTACACACGCCGGACTGTCGCTGGCACGCCCACCCAGCGGGAGGCAACGACGGACCCGTCGTTGCCTAAAGTCCGGCGTGTGTACGGACCTTAAGACTACCTGGCCTTCTCTCTAAGCCCATCCAAATTAGCAGAGGAACCAGACAGGGTTGCCCCCTCTCCCCACTCTTATTTTCAATAGCTATGGAACCCCTATCACTGGCCATCCAAACAAATCCTGATATAAAAGGCTATGTTAAAGCTGATAAAGAATATAAACTTAGTCTATATGCTGATGACGCATTATTGTTCTTATCACAACCTATTACTTCCATGCCTATATTACTTCAGCTTTTGGAACAATTTGGTAAACTCTCGGGTCTAACAGTTAATGTTTCCAAGTCGCAGGCCCTACCAATTAATCTCCCTCAGACGGTGGTCAAGTTATATAAAGCCAATTTTGATTTTAAGTGGGTTAACTCGTATATCACATACCTAGGAATTAAGGTACCCCCACACTTTAACACTCTTATTAATACTAACTTTGAGCCGTTACTCCACACAATATCTTCCACACTGAAAGACTGGTCACAATATCAAATCTCCTGGCTAGGAAAAGTGAACGCAATTAAAATGGTTTTTTTTACCAAGAATCTTATATTATCTTAGGGCAATTCCTATCAACCCAGGACGAACCCTTATCAATAAGTTTCAAAAAGTGATGAATAAATTTGTGTGGGACAATAAACCTGCTCGATTTAAGAGTATATATTTATATAGAAGAGTGGTTAAAGGGGGGGTAGCACAACCTAATGTCTGGTTATACTCTTTAGCGGCTAGATTCACACAGATGCTCCCTTGGTTTGATTCAGATTCCCATACTCCTTGGGTTCAGTTTGAAAGAGACTCAGTTCTCCCTTATAATCTTGCCTCAATCCCCTCGCTATCTGAACGCTCTCCTAAATTTTTAAAACCCCTTAACCTAATTGTCTTGGACAATATCTCACTTTGGTATATACACAGGTTCAAGATGAAGCTTTGCTCAGAGAGGCCTCCCAGACTATCCTTTATAGGTCACCCAGATTTTCCCCCCGCCTTTTTAGATCATTCCTCATTTCACTGGTGGATCTCTAACTCACTAACCACGTCCAATCGTTTTTGGATAGCTGATAAATTTACATCCTTCTCCCTATTTAAGTTTAATAAAAACATTCCTGATGAGGAATATTTTCGATACATCCAAATTAAGAGCTTTTTCCATAAGAATACAGGCCCTTTTGGGAGGCTTAATTGCACATTTTATGAAAATTTCTTTTTAACCTGTATAGAAGGCAAGGGACATATCTCACAAATTTACTCACATATGCTAGATATGATGTATGATCAGAAAGCTAAATTTATGACTGATTGGGAGGCAGAGCTGCAAATCACTTTAGATGCAGGAGACTGGCTTATGATAGTGAATGCTACAAAAACCCCCATGATTAGAAACACTATCATAAAACTTGTCACCCGGTGGTACAGAACCCCATCTAAAATCCATAAGATATTTCCCTCTGCCTCTCCCCTCCGTTTCAGAGGATGCTCAGAGGAAGGTACTTTTAAACATATATTTTGTTCATGTCCGGCAGTGAAGCATGTCTGGGACTGGTTTGTTAGGGATCTGAGTAACCTTTCATCTGTCACCATTATATTAGAACCTCAGCATGTATTGTTATTAGCACCCAATAAGAGTATTCCGAAAGCCTGGAAGCGAATTTATCATACTGTCATTTGCTCTATTTTATGGGGGATAGCCAGGAACTGGAAACAACCAGGAATATTCACTGAACAAATCTTAAAGAGGGTGGAAACTATACGCACCATGGATTATATCCTCCACCTATCTCAAGATTCCATCCCTAAATACCAGCTAGCCTGGCAAAACTGGTCTCTTTCCATTCTTTTCTCAGCTCCCTATAATTGTCCTTGAGCATGGGGGTATAGATACTAAGTATTATTTTACATCTACTCTGCTTTTTCTAGAAATTTGTGGTTCAATGGTTTAGGATGTTTTAGATTTCTAAATTTTTACTCATAATACTTAAAATTTGTTTGTATATTTTCACTAATCCCATTGGGGGTTTTCTACACCAATTAATATATGCAAGATGATGTGGCATATTTTTTTGTCAAATTGCAATTCTCTTATGCATATACTGTTTGTATTACTCTTACTCTTTCTTGCAATAAAACCTTAGTGAAAGAAAATTTTCTTGCTTGCTGGTGGTTTAAAAAGCATTTTATGACAAGGGCCTCAATTCACTAAGATCATGCTGGAGATAATAAGGCAAGAGAAAACTTACCTCCACACAGTAAGAGAGTTATCTTATCTCTTCATTCCTTACGATACCTCCTCTGTAGTTAATTTACCACCTCTGTAGTTAATTTACCTCCTTTGTAGTTATTTTCACACGCAGTTAATGAACAGCCTGTCTTTAACTCTGGAGTTATTTTAAGGATTAAAGAGTTTAAAGACAGAAGAGTTAACTTTAGGTTTGCCTGAGGTAAAATGTTTCCTGAATACTACATGCCTTATCACCATGGTAACAACTCTAGAAGAGTTATTAAAGACAGGAGATAAGTTTAGTGAATTGAGGCCAAGGTGTAAAAATATCACCTAGGAGATAACTCAGGAGAAAATGTGACTTGCATATGGGCCCGTGAGTTTAGAGAAGATCTCTATCCACATAAATACACTTCTGATATCTTCTATGACTCTGTATAGTTACATGAAGTCCATGATGCCTCTTGCTCTCTGTATAACTCGCTCATGCTATCGCATGGAAATCGCAGTGTGGAAACTATGCTAGCTATGTCCCTGTAACCTTGCGTGCTATTTTCATAAACGAAGGTCACGGTCTGCCCACATGTCAGCTATATCTCATCAGGAAGTGATGAAATATACAGATTTATGAGGAAAACTATGCCAAGTATTTTTCACAGATTGTACATGGGGGAAATCTACAGTTTTTTTTTCTCCAATCGGCAGTATGACAGATATTTACACAAAAAACATGTAAAAGAGAACACAGTACAATATCATTTGTAAAACGCTTTTCTCCCATAGGACTCAAAGCGCATAGATATGTCTCAGATCAACACAAGGTTGCAGGCTGGACTGTGTTACAGAAGAAATAGCCAGGTGTTTATAAATGCCATAACAAACAGGTGACCTTTCAGTTTGGACTTAAATGCCTCCATGGATGGAGATGTCCCGATTGGGTGTGGCAGGGAGTTCCAAAGTGTAGAGGGCAGCATGGCAGAAGGTTTTGTCTCCAAAGGTTTTGAGGTGGACTCTGGGGGTGACCAAGTTATTAGATCCTTTTGAGCTAAAATTGTGGGAGGTGTGATGCAGTTGCAACAAAAACCTTCAGATATCCAGGACCCAGATTGATCAAGGATTTAATTGTCAATTTTAAATAGCATTCTCCACTTTATTGGTAGCCAGTGGAGTGAGCAAAGGATCGTGTTATGAGGCAATGGCGGGATTGACTTGTTAACAGCCTTGCAGTGGCACCCTGTACTAGCTGCAGGCAGTGTAGGTCTTTGGTTGGAAGACCTGTATAGAAAACACTGCGGTAGTTCAACCATCATATGCTGAAGGCATGAACTAGAGTTGTAAGATCTGCTGAAAGTATGAGGTGCTTAAATTTGTGCAGTGCTCTTTAGGTGAAAGGAGAAATGTTTTTCAGCCCGTCTCAACATTCACCAGCTTCCCCAGTTCCACACAAGTGCTGGTAGGGTGCATGTATGTATTTCTGGGCAGGTGAGCACAACTCAGCAGGAGCCACCCATGACTGCTTTTAACTGCAGACTTCAACTCTTAAATGGCATTCAATCCCACAATACATTGAAGGTATATGTAAACCAACATGTGACCTGATGGGTAACATTGGGCTCTATTCACAAAACTTTTCATAAATGACTTATTTATCACCTAATTGATACAAATAACGCTTTAGCACATTTACAAGCAAAATAATCACTCAAAGTAAGTTGTTCCTGATTAACTTAATTTCAATATTACTTTTCTTACCTTAATTCGATTATGTTTTTGCTCTTTGGAAGCTTATAAATGTAACATAGATAAGGTGAAAACCAAGGAAAACAGGTGAAAAAGCTTTGTGAATCATGTCCATAGTGCACTAGCCCTGCTAATAACTCATGTGAGGTCCCATTTTATGTTTTGACATTGGAAGGGTTAGAAAAATACAGTGCTTTTATCTATGCAAATGAGTCAGTAGAAACCAGTAATTCTAAATATATCCCCTTTAGGGCCTGTTTCCACTACATGCAGATTGGATGCAGAAAAACTGACTCCAATGAATGCCTATGGGAAAATGTGCATCAGAAAAATGGCGTTTAGTGGAAACAGGCCCATAGACTTTCATTGGAATCAGTTTTTCTGCATCCAATCTGCGTGTAGTGGAAACTGGCCCTTAACTGACTGCTTGTCTACTGTATAGCCTTATTCCTGCCTGACCCGACCTCTGCTTATCTACCATTCTGCAGGAATACTGCTAGCCTCAACATCTGCATGACCTCACCATGGTTTATCCAATGCTTTGCTTGAATCATGCCTAACTCAACCTGTATTTGTTGAAAATATTACCTAAACCCTGTCTGGTCAACCCCTGATCAGGCAATATTGTGGAGAAGCAGAAATCAGGTCAGGCAATGTGGTGGACAAACTAGAGTGAGATCAGACCTTAGCTGGTCTACAGGGTTTTCTTGAATAGTCTCACAAAGAACTCTCCTGTTCCCATCAGACTGCAGCAATGTCATACTGCTGTGGTACAATCTTTGGGCCCATGAGCTGGTAGCAAAAATTCTGATGTCTGCTAAACCAGCTGGTCGATCATCCTCCTGTGCAGGATACTATGATGACCACCAGGGGAGTACTTCAGCTATGCCAGCTCCACTGCTGTTTGGCCGTATCAGTGACACAATAAAACCATGGAAAATACGGAGATGGTGAAACACACATGGCTGTTATTCTCTATTCTGGAACTTTTAGTTACTCAGTATTTATGTAGTTTATTTAAAACCTCATGAAATTATTATTTTTATACATTTATACAGTCCCACCACTTTTCCCACAGAACTCTATCCACCTCAGCAGGTAAACTTTACTTCATTCAGCAGGTTTCAGGTTATTACTATATGCATCACCACATACAAGCTGTAAATCACGTAACATTGTTCTATACAATGAGCCGGAGCTAGCAATGGTGTCTGGAAACAAAGATAGACTTCCACCACAGAGAGCCTGGTATGAATACAGATGACAGCTACTAATGAAATAGCACGATCTTCACACTAGACTGGCACAATGTATCCCAGTTTACATATTTGTTGGTATTTGTACAAGACTATCACAGGATGTATTCATAACTTATATGCAGAATTTCTAAGAAAACACTATAGGTGAGCCAAATGTCACATGTAGGCAAAATTCAACTCAAATACGAAATGTGATTCAGGTACCGCAATTAGCATACTTCTGATACTGAAAATACTGAAAAACAAATCAGTGTTTTGTTTTTTAATTGATCTACACAGTGTGTTGTGCTAGGAAGAAGGGTTAACAAATAGTAAGCTAAACATACAAGGGTCATCCAGAGAGTAACCTCCCCTTTTGCTTTTATCTGCCATGCAAGGTATTCCTTTCAGTGTCACTTAACCTGAATCTGTCATGTTAATCTCCTCTCTCCATGCACCGCTTTGCACATGACTGCAGGATGTCAGTAACTTTTTGTTCAGCAGCTTTAATATAAAGCCAATCCCCCCCCCCCAATCCCTCCAACTCATAGGTGAGTGTGATGCTGCCATAACAAAGGGATTGCAAACCTTGAAAAAAGTAGTAGTAAGTAAAGGAAGCTCAGTGTTCTCCCCAGAATTTTTTCCAGTCGGGTGGCATGAAAAAGTAGCTGGGTGGGGCAAGATGATAGAATGCAGGGGCAGAGCTTCTGTGCGCAACCCTGCTTAGAGCATATGAGAAAGTGAGCCAATGAGAGCTGTGTGCTCACCAAAACTAGCCGGGAGGAAGACCTGGCTAAAAGAGCCTGGGGAGAACACTGAAGCTATTATGTGGAGGAATAATCAGAAGATACAGTGGACCCGATCAGATTCACTTTTTCTCATAGTTTTCTCTTAGATGATGTGATACACATGTGACATATGTACTGTATGGACTATATGTATTATATGTATAGGTTAGATTGCTGTTCACATCCCATCAGATCTATAAAGTTACATTTGAGCCTCTGGAGTTACCCTCGAGCTGGAGTTAACTTCTGGCCAGCATAACATAACATGTTTTGTTGCATTGCAGTTCCACCTTTATCTTGTCCTAACCGGTTTTATCTGGTTCATGAAGGCCAAAGCTATTGCCTGGACAAAAGGTGTTCACACCTGGCTGTGTTGTATTGCGCAAAAGCGGATAGCATAGATTTGTACTGTGATCACATGCCTATGACAGCGACCGAATATGCGCTTGCGTGTGTTACAGTTTAGGTAGTATACAGTAATTGGGTTGGGAAAACGGCTGGATCCAGGACTTTGCTGAGACCAACAGACGTGATGGATTGTGTCGCCAGGAGTTTTCCCCTACCGAGGACTGACGGAGTCCCCTCTTCGTTGGGTGATATTGCTACAACACTTGGTAAAGAAATGTTGATGCAAGCTTACTATAAATTACTAACCCTTAAACTCTGATTCTGCAAGCCTAAATAATTATTATAACAGGATTGTAGCTCAAATATTATTATTGATCCTTTCCTCATGTTTTGCTGCAATTCATTTTACCCACTATGGTGGTGAGCGAAGTTAGAGGGTTTAAAAACCCTTCCCGTGAGGCAAAACATGATATTTTCACTTCTTATCAATACCTTTTAAAAAGAGAACCTGAGGCGGGTATTTTAAAACTTAAGAGAACATATAGGCATGTCTTTTGCACAACGACATGCCTCGGTCTCTCGCTATTGCCGCCTCTAGTCTCCCCCCCGGGTCTGCTGTGCCCCCCTGTAGCGCCAGGCTAATAACAATCTGCTTGTCGCTAGCCTTGTATTTACCTGCAGCCGGTCAATTAGTCAGTGCTCCCCGCCTCTGTCTGGGCAATAGCTTTGGCCTTCATGAACCAGATAAAACTGGTTAGGACAAGATAAAGGTGGAACTGCAATGCAACAAAACATGTTATGCTGGCCGGAAGACCACTGACTTAGAGCACTGACTAATTGACCGGCTGCAGGTAAATACAAGACTAGTGACAAGCATTGTCATTAGCCTGGCGATTTTTACAGGGGGGGCACAGCAGACCCGGGGGGGGGGGGGGGGTACCAGAGGCGGCAAGGGCGAGACAGAGGCATGTCGTTGTGCAAGGACATGCCTATCTGTTCTCTTAAGATGTAAAATACCCGCCTTGGGTTCTCTAAGTCATCAGCAAGCAAGAAAATCCTCGGAACATCCAATTTTTCACCTACTTTTTTGATCATTTCAACTGCAGAGTACAAAAATTACTGTAAACAGAGGATGAAAAACAATCTACTAGGCGAAAGCTTAGGGCAGTGTTTCTCAAACCTGTCCTCGTGACTCCCGAACGGTGCATGTTTTGCAGGCAGCCTCCCCCCTATGCACAGGTGGGGTAATTAGTGTCTCAGCTACATGGAATCCATGCTGAGACACTAATTACCCCACCTGTGCATAGGGGAGGCTGCCTACAAAACATGCAGCGTTGGGGAGTCACACAGACAGGTGTGAGAAACACTGACTTGGGAGAAAGAGTGAATTGGATCAGGCCCAGTGTGTCTAAAATAAAATAAAGTGTTTCCTTCATTGATTAAATGAATGTGGCTGTTACTTTCCAGATGACCCTCGTAAAAATGTTTTTTTTCATCTGCATTGGATGAACTGGCCCTTTGCAAGCAAGCCAGATATAGTCTGGGGAAAATCTGCCTTGTCTTTACAGCAAACCAGCAGGGTGCATATCCAGCGTGATGAGCGAGTCACATTGTTCTAGCTCTGAAAACAAATGCTAGGAGGTCCACATTTTACCTCAGGTGTAAACCAAGGCAGGTGCCTCGGAATACATTTATTTCCTGTTCCATGCTAGACAGGGTCTTTAAAGTACACTGGAACCAGGCAGCAAAAAAGAAAAAAAAAAAAAAAAGAATCTTCTTACTCTTTTAAGTACTGCTGTGGCCCCCCTTTAAAAGCTACAGCGTACACCATGTCCTGTCTGTGTGGCTCCTCAGTCGCAGCTACCAAGCGGCTGTGCATGGCAGGTGCGCCTCAAAGTGTTCTGCGCCCCACAGTGTTCTGCGCATAGGCAGTCATAATTCCTTCCAAACCTTGCATGCACAGAATGTTCGGGGCACAGCAGCTCTAGAGCGCAATAGAGCACCGTACCGCAGGTGGGACAGAGCATGTGCTGTAACTGCAACCCTGCCAGGTCAGCCGAATCCTGTCATTTATCACATCAGTCTGTGTGCAATTAAACCACACTTGTCGCTATTTTAACTCTGTTAAAGAGAATCTGTATTGTTAAAATCGCACAAAAGTAAACATACCAGTGCGTTAGGAGACATCTCCTATTACCCTCTGTCACAATTTCGCCGCTCCCCGCCGCATTAAAAGTGGTTAAAAACTGTTTTTAAAAGTTTGTTTATAAACAAACAAAATGGCCACCAAAACAGGAAGTAGGTTGATGTACAGTATGTCCACACATAGAAAATACATCCATACACAAGCAGGCTGTATACACCCTTCCTTTTGTATCTCAAGAGATCATTGTGTGTTTCTTTCCCCCTTCTGCTCTCATGCACTGAAGTTTCAGGCTGCTCGTTTCTTCCTGCAAACAGCTTTGCCCTTGTTTGTAATTCCTCAGTATGTGAAAGCCCAGCCAGCTCAGAGGACGATTTATCCAGCTTGTAAAAGATAAGAGAGAAGAGAGAATCTGCCATAATCTAAATAACACACAGGCAGTGTGCAGAGAGGGGCCTGGAGGGGGATATTCATCACAGAACCACAACACTGAAGAACTTGGCAGCCTTCCAGACACAGGCCGACAAGTCTGACAGGGGAAAGATACATTGATTTATTACAGAGACTGTTATAGTAGAAAGTGCTGCAGTAAGCCAAAACACATTAGAATAGCTTTTGGAACTTGTAGGATGATAAAAAACAGGATGCAATTTTTGTTACGGAGTCTCTTTAAGCTTGCAAAAGTTCTCCTAAGGTGAAAGTGAATCCTCTTATACGTCTTCTTTCATTTCAGACCATGGCTGCATTCAGCCGGTACAAAGTGGGTTAGACGCACTGACTCATGACAGTGTACTGAGGGCAGCGCCACACTCATGAAACTCTATGGAGTGTGCCGGGCTGCCCCTGGCACACAGGCACCTGTCATTAGTGTAATGGAGTTAAGCCGATGGAGGGTGACCTATGCCTCTTCATCAGCGTGGTTACATATTACTTTTGGTTATAATCTCCACAGTGGTAGTAAATGGGTGAAAAACAGGACTTCAGAAACGCAGGATAATTTGACTTGCATTAGAAGCTGCCAGACTTTGAAAGACTTGTTCCACTTGTTCTGGAGTTTGCTTTAGCTAGTAACAAAGTGTGATACATGCATAATGAACTCAATATACAACAGCATTACAAGCTAAACCAGTCTCAGCTACTGCAATCCCGCAAACAGCTACAAATACTATAAACAACTGCAAAACTTTCACAAAGGTTACACTTGCTACTTTGTAGCGTTTAGCATAGATAAAATACCTGACAGACACCTGAAACCAAGGGCATATGAAGTGTATTCAGCCAAATGGCCCAGTACACTGACAGATAACATCAAGATCATGGTGTTGCTGTTCAGAATGGGATTTGACATTGTCAGGCAGCATGGTGGGGTAGTGGATTGCACTCTAGCTTGCAGTGCTGGGTCTCCAGTTCGATTCCCAGCTAGGCCACAGAGTTTGTATGGTCTCCCCGTGTCTCTGGGGGTTTCCTCCGGGTACTCTGGTTCCCTCCCAAATCCTCAAAACATATAGATAAGTTAATTGGCTTCCCCCTAAATTGGCCCTAGACTACAATACATACACTACACTATACATAGACATGTGACTATAGTAGGGATTAGATTGAGAGTCCCTCTGAGGGACATTTAAGCAACAAGACAATACTCTGTACAGTGTTGCGGAAGATGTTGGGCTATATAAATACTAATTAATCCTATATAATAAAACCCATAGTGTTCCTGTGTCATCCTCCTCCTGTCCGTGGTTTTGCACTGCTGCCCATGTGTTGGGACAGGAGGAGGATGGGGACGGGGTGCGGGTGGCTGTTGGTGGCGGACGTGCAGTGGCCGCGCGCGCATGCGCACTGACATGCGGGACAGACCTACAGCCAGTTTTTAAATTAATACTTTTCAGGAAATGTGGTTTTCTATAATCGCGTCAAGAAATCTGGGCTAATGTAACGCTCAGCCCTAATCCAAACATTAGCACTGATTACATGACCGCCATTCTTAGATTCTGTTATTCTATTGATTCCCTCACCTTGTCTGGCTCCTATGACTTTACTCACAGAGGCATAAATACCGGGGGAGCAGTCTCTGCAGCCGCAGCAGGGAAGCGGGGAAACAGCCCCGTTACCTTCTCCCTCTAGAGAAACCCCAGCTGCTTCCAGTGACTGCCATGCAAAGTCTGGTTACTATGGTGGAGGTGCCTGGTGTATCTATAGTAGGTCTATAGTAGGGCTGAAGCAGCAGTGAGCACGAGCACCTCTAAAAAAAACTTTTAGAAAGTCTTTCAGAGGCTCGCACTCACTGCTGCTGTGCAGGCACAACTTTTTGAATTGGCCCGAGGGGGCGGGCGAGTATCCCTGAAGCCCGTTGGCTTACCTTTTGTGTTGAATAAATCTTTTACCAGTTCTGCTGTTGTCCTATTTCTAGAGAGATAAGCGCTGGCAGGAGTGTCCTGCACAGGCGCAGTACAATGTTTCTGAAACCAACAGATTTCAAATCATCTGTTAAAATGCACACGTTAACACATAGTGTGGACAGATTTATTTTTAAAACAGGGATGGTCACATCACCACAGCTGTCACTTTGCACATTTAAAATGCCGGGCAGGCTTTCAGTTACTGACCACAACAGCCTGCTATACTGACCCCCCTCTGCCAGCTGACCCAAAGACCCCATTCAGAATGGGGGGTGAAGTGGCAGCTATGCCCCTCACTTGCATCCAGATTGACAGCATCTCAGCTAAATCTCCCATGCTGAAAAGCACTCTTTTCAGTAATAAGACTATTATTATTTACAATATAGTGGTTTACTGACTCAGGTGAGCAGTTTCTTTATTTCTAAATTTAACATACACACAAGTCATCTGCCTATTAGGGTGCCTCTTACCTATTTAAACTTTAGGATACATTTTTATTCCCATCTCTGGCTATAATGTCCATTCAGAGGCATTCTGTAAAGAATTCTGAACCAGCAGCATCACCAGTCTGCTTCGGGAAAGCTTAATGAGGTGCCCTTACCACAGTCACAAAAACATATTCTTTGTTGTTAAATGCAGCCAAAATACATTTATGGTCAACTAAAGGGAACAAGAAAAAAAAAAGTGGTACCTCAGGACAAGAGACTCGCATTCGTTGTGTTTACAACAGTGTTTTAATGGTAGTGTGTGGTTACACTAAACGGCTGCTCCACATTAGGTTGTGGCCTAGAACAAAAGGACTACACTTCAGCAAAAAGCACACGTTCAGTAGCATCTGGTTTCTGTAAGATCACAGGGACTCGCATCACCTAAACAAACTGAAGGCGTACCAAGATGGCTGAAGTGTGGAGAGGGGATCCTCCAGTTCAGGGACAATCCAAGCATTGAGAATTTCCCCGAAAACGTTGTCCCTATCTTAATTACAGCTATCGTGAAGGAGCTGTGTGCACAAGCAAAGAACTCATGTGTCAGATATAGAGCAAAGAAAGGCATACCAGTCCAAGATCCTAAAACTGCAGGTAGTGACTAAACAAAAGATATAATTTAATTTGAACATTGCAGAATTACATAATTATTAGTATTATCAGTATGGCTGTACAGAAGTCACAGAAAGCACAAAATCCAACAAAGCAACAATTTACTGAAATCAAAACTCTCTGGAGTTCAATTACACAATCTGCACTGAGCTCTTATAACCCAATGCTTGTATTCATTACAGAAGTGCTTGTATCTTGGTTTAAAGTGGATCCGAGATGAACCTTTACTCATTTCATAATTGTGTTCCTTTCCTATTGTGTATAGGGCATTCCTCAAGTCGAATACTTGTTTTGTTTTTGTTTTAATACTCTTATTCCCTATAAACTAAACAAGCCTCACCCACAGCTTTTCAGAGAGCCTTGGCATTTTCAGACAGTAGCAAGGGCTCATGGGAGCTCAGTCTGGGCAGGAGGAGGGGAAGGTATTACTAGCCAGAGATTTCAGAGGCAGAGGGGAGGAGGGGGATTAGGTTTTTTCACAGGAAGAGTGCTGAAGATGCAGATAAGCTTGCCCGTGAGTAATGTTTACAAACAACATGGCTGCTGTCATTGTATCACAGGAAGAAATAATCATATTCTATTAAAGCTGTTGGCAGCTAGATTTGCTGTGTAAACTATCTAAACGTTAGATAAGATATATAGACAAGTTACTTGTTATAGTTATAGTTAGTTTTTCATCTCAGATCCACTTTAACTGGTGTGTATGCCTGTAATTGTATGGCCAACACTGGTTCTACCTTTAGAAGAGAAGACAAATTGCTGAACCATCATAGGCACAGCGCCAGTAAGGAGAGCTGGTGGCAGTTTTGCCAAATTCCAAAGAGTAATCAACGCTGCAGAGAGGACCATTGGACCATCGGACCCCTTCCACATGTCTAGAATGAAGACTAGAGCCGCCAGGAATTCTAGATCACAAAATTTCTGTACTAACAAGAGAGCCATTTGTGAGCAGTTTTGACCAACAACTGCTTGGCGAGGAAAATTGGCAATCAGCAGAAATACGCGCGTAAAGTTTTACGCACGATGAGTAAAGCGTAATGCATCTCATATAATGTATTGCATAAACCCCTACATTTCTCAAGGCCAAGACTCCATTGTAAGGACAGGTGCACAGCTACAGGCAAACATGTCTTCAGAGACTTCACAGTGTATGACCTCCAGCGTTTACCGAAATCAAATTATCAGTAGGTATAGTCAATGAGATGCAAATAATTCTAAGCGGATGCAAATGCTTATGCTAACTTTATCAGGCTTGAAATGGACTGTTCAAACATTATAGCAGCATTCCACTGGTCCATTTTCAAACTGCATACTTTTGCATCAACCCTGAATTATTTTGCATCTCTTTGAGATTATTGTATCACTACTCATCACCTACTTTCTGTGAAGTGTAGTAGTAATACATGCAGATAATCTAGCAAGCAATCTATTATCATCCTTTGCTGCTTTGGGTCTCATGGTCACAACTGACTGACACATCAGTTGCAACCAGAGGGGACAGGAAGCGAGCAGCAGTAAGATTTGTAACACTTTTTACAAATGAAACACCATATGCATTTACTATTCAACCTGAGTGCTTCACCAATTTGTCTTGTTCAGCTTGGGGCTCAGCTGATGGGTGGATGTCACTGCCGTACATTGAAACCTGCCCCAGGTGTTGCTATGGATATATTAAAGGAATGCTATGACAGTTTAACAAATGTGTGAGATGTCCTCGATTGACAGCCACCTCCTCTCCAGCAATCTAGCAAGGGCGGAAACTCCTTCCCTGTTACAGATGGATATGTCACTGCAATATGTACATGAGGGCCATGGTCATGGTCCACTCAACTCTACTCTATCCAAAGGGGTAAAAAAAAAATGCCTCCAGATCATTAGACTTTGTGTCCTGCCTCTGACGAAGCGGGTTTAGCCCGCGAAACAGCTGTTAGGCTACACTTCCCTTCCTGTTTTGTATACTAAGGATGTATTAAAAGGAACCTTAACTTCAAAAGAGTTTCACTTCCTGCACCAGCGGGAATGCGTGGTGGCCCATCAAGTCAGAGTTGGCAAAAACGAAACTAGCTGGCGGTGGGGGACCTGGAAGAGCCGTCAGTGACTGCGAGGGCAAATGATGACTGCAGGGGGCTGGTAGATGCCCCAGGTAAGTGAAACTTGCCCTCCCCACCACACACACACACACACACTTTATACAGTAATATATATTTATTCTCCTTTGGAAATTTTGGCTTACATCTGCACTATGGCCCGTTTCAGTACGATGCATTGATCCCGAGTTACAGTGTGTTGAACGAGGAGGGTCTACTGCACCTTGCAGTCAGCAATACTAACCTGGAAACTTTATTTTCGAGCCTGAAAAGGTAAGGGTCCTGATGTGCAGTGACCACTATCCAAGTGGACATAGAGTCAGAATAAAAATGTACTGTTCATGTCCAGATATAGTATGTTAAAGGAAATAGGAGACTAAAATCAGTAGCAATTGATATCATTTCTATTTTCTAAGGGTGGAATTGTCTTGAACGCCTGCTATTGTTTACACACATCTTGGATGCATTCATGTGTTACTGTTCACAGACCCAGAGAGGTTAGAAAGTTATTACAGCAATAAAGCCTCTAACTAGCAAACTAATAAAAACTCCATCCAAATGAGCAGTTCTGCCTGGCTAGTTCTTCTGTACAGTGGAGTATGCCTTATATCCTACCAGCAATTGTTATGAGAAATAACTGCTAAGGCTAGTAAAAATGTGTTATCTTCGGAAAACATCAAGCTGCAAGTTGCTATGGATTACGGTGCTATTGCATACAAGAAATTTTCAGAGGTCAAGCAATTTGTGTTTGTTTAGATGCGTTTAAAATACTTGAATAGAAAACCCGAAAAGATGACATCTATCAGCATATGTATGGATAGAATTGTATCAGTCTATAACTAGCAATTTGCAAAGTGTTTTTCAGGGCTCTTTCAGATTAGCCAATGTGTGCCCGAACCCGATTGTGACATCGGGAGGTTGCGGTGCGACGCTGATTCGCGTCAGTTATAATTCGCCTGACGGGAAACCGCCGCGGCTGGACGTTCCGAAGCTCCCAGATGCATTACAAAGTAACGCTCTGGAATGCTTTGTCTAATGTGAAAGTTAAAATGAAAGTCAAATAGACGCAATCTAGGAGAGATCCGTCAAAATGCACAGATCAGCTCCTAGTGTGAAAGAGCCCTTAGAAACAGGAATGGATGTGAAGGAGCAGTTTGCTTGTTGCTGTCAAACAACTTTCAGATTTATAAATTAAAGTGCAGCATCACAACTGTGTGCATTGTAAATTCCAAGCAATTTATAAATGGCCAATGTTTACCGTCTTTCCCCCAAAGGAAGAATATAAGACCTAGCTGAAATTTTGCTTATTCTCTAAATATAAGGCATCCCCCAAAAATAAGACCAAGCCCCAACACACGACATCCCCAGCCGCAGCCCACGACATCCGCAGCCGACACATACCGCTAATGAGCTGCCGTCTCTGCGAGGTCTCCGGGACAGTCTCCATTTATGCCAGGCTGCATGCTGTCACTCCGTGCCGCTCATCGCCTCCTTCACCGTTAATTACACAGGCCATTTTTAATTGGACTTGATAATCTCAGAGTCGGGATCATGCTTTGTTTTTTGGCCAATCACTGCACTCCCTGCAACTCAGTGAGTGCATTGATTGGCCCAATCATGGAGCCATGATCCCACCTCCCAGTCTGTGTGATCTAACTAGTACGGGCAGTACAGCAGGCTTAAACTTGCAGTACAGCGGCTTCACACAGGCAGCCAGCAAGGGGACACACCATGCAGTGCCGATAAGGCACCTGTCAGGTCATCCTTGCACACAGCAGGTTTATCAACTGTGTGCAGGGATGACAAGACAGGTGCCTGATCGGCACCATAACAGTACAATGAGCAGCAATAAGAGGCGGCCAGCATGGGGACACATCGTGCAGTGCCGATATAAGACATACCCTGAAAATAAGCCCTAGCACACTTTTTGGAGCAAAAATTAATTTATTTTCGGAGAAACACGGGTAATACTGGATGTTCCCACTTCCTGCAGCTTCATGCTTGGGTCACATGAGGTTTCAAACACCACATGACCCAGATGAACAAATGACAAAGTGAGAGCCCGCCCTCAGCCTCTCACTGGCCTTTGTTGGTGGGTGGGACTTGTGCTCAGCAATGAGTGTAAGGCTCTTTTCCACTATGAAATGCGATTGCAATCATGATCGCATTTCAATGTCCAAAATGCGATTGCGATTGAGCTACTATACTCAGTATAGTAGAGCTCAATCGCATCCAAAACACGGGAGGACGACGATTGCGTTTTGACCAAAATCGCATCGCAATCGGATCGCACTAATGGAAATTGCTGCTGCCATTTCCATTAGTTTAATGTACCTTGCGTTTTGCGATCAGAATCAAATTGCAGGGTAGTGGAAAAGGGCCCTAAGCCCTTGTGCACCTGCTGTGGGCCCAGCAGATCTGGATAGCTGCCAGTAAAGATTAGATGCAGCAAGTGCGCCCAACACATACAGGTAAATAACTAGCCTGGTCATTTTAGCATTACTATGGAGTTGACAGTTTACATTAATGTGGTCTATAAATAGGCCCCTCGGTTTATAAGTGTGGGAAAAGGTCAGGACTGGTCAGGATTTTATTACTGCCATTACAGGCATTCCTTCTCTTCCCGTCACCAGGAATGTGACAGGAAGTGGGATAATCCCTCACACTGGGCCAGGCAGCACAAGAAGAAAAAGAAAGAAAAGTAAAACAATATCACCATTTAACGTGAACCTGAAGCAAGGAAAGTCACCTCACTTTAGATACATACCTATGTGGATAGCAGAGCCTTCCCGGTCCCCAATCCATCCTGTCATTCCACCACGTCATTCCACCACTTACCCCATTGAATTTACACACCCAGCTGTGTGTTTGGGACTCCTCAGGGCCCATTCACACTTGCAAACGCAATACACTAGCACCCTTTAATGTAAGCGTTTTGTGAGGGTGATTTTATCGCAATTAGTGCGGTAAAATCACTGTACACTCTCACGATTCCTGAGCAATTGATATCAGCTCTTTTAACGCACTGCATTGTAATCACTCTAGAATCTTGGAAAAATGCTGCGAGCAACACCTTTTGCGATTGCTGCTAATCGCGAATCACCTGAGATCGGCGGCAATTAGATCACTGCCATGTACTTAGTATTGCACTAGCAATCACCCACTAATCGCCCTAGTGTGAATGTGGCCCCAGGCAAGCTTCGGAGGTGCTGGCAACCCCACATAGTTCCAAAGACGAGGGAACCGTACTGTGCATGCACTAGCCTGGACTTGCTCCCGCGGGGTAGCCCGGACTCGCTCCCGCGGGGTAGCCCGGACTCGCTCCCGCGGGGTAGCCCGGACTCGCTCCCGCGGGGTAGAGCAGAGCAAGAGCAGAGAGGAAGTTCTGAGTTTAGGTCCACTTTAAACAGTTCTCATCCATTTTAAAATAGTGCACGTGTATACGTCAGCATTCAAAGCTTTTTCTATCTATTAAAGGTCAACATGGTGGATAGACGACTAGCACCCTTGCCCTGCAGTACCAGGTTCTAATCCCAGCCTGGATACCATCTGCATGGGCATACGAGAGATATCGGCGCAGGAGACTTGGGCATAGGATACAGCCAGTATATGTCTGATCCTGCTGTTGCGCAGGTTCCTGGCCGTGTTAATCACTATTCCCCCTCCAGGAAGCCATGGATGGTGGGGAAAGAAATAATTTGGCTTCCAACAATTGCCGGAGGCCGAATTATAGTGTTTTAAAAGCAACTTCAGCTCCATCTTCTGACGGCGCCGAAGTTACTCCCTGTGCGCCGCTATAGCCGTAATTCCTATTACGGCCTATGGTGGCGACGGCTGCGCCCAAGTCTCCTGCGCTGGATTAACAGTGTTCGCTGCATGGAGTTTGCGTGTTCTCCCCATGGTTGTGCGAGTTCCCTCTGAGAATTACAAATTCCTCCTACAACCCAAAACCATACTGGTAGGTTGACTTTTCCCAAATTAGCAGTAGTGTATGAAAAAGATATTGCGCCAATGCTGTATAAATATGAAGTAATAACACTTCAGCCATAGAAATCACTGTTAAAAGTCATTTGTTAGGCAAATGTAATGTCTAATTCCAATTCTCAAATTCCCACAGACTTGCAAGCCAAAACTGGGGGTGTGCAAAGAGATGCTAATAGCATTGCGAGAGGATGCAGATTTCATGTTAATTTTATGCATAATAATCATCACCACTGCCTGTAATTGTCCCAGTTCCCAGCTGCATACATTTACTTCAAAGTTAACCTTGAATTTGCATTCACTTATGCCTGGTACACACAATGAGATTTTTTGGGCATATTATTTCCAACAAGAGCGGTCTGATATCCAATCAATTTTCCATTCACTTCTATGGGAAAATCTATCAAAAATCAGAAAGAACATGCTGGAAATAATCGATCTGGCAAAATCTCATTGTGTGTACCAGGCATTAGAATTATTTTGATTAATCTTATTGAAAATCTATCTGTAGCCAAGATAACTCTGGTCTCAAACATCAAAGAGGCAATAAGACTGCGGCATTAGTTGACAGGAAATGGTCTCATTTAACCAACACTGCACCGCAATGCATGCTGCCACTGGTGACCAACATACGTGGCAAAATGCCTGAACATGAGCAGCTAGTGAATTACTGTATTTTGTGGACTACAAGACTCACTTTTTCTCCCCCAAAAGTGGGGGGAAAAGTCACTGCGTCTTACAGCCCAAATGCAGGGAGTTCCTGACTTGTGAACGTCTGCCAATACAAACCTCCAACCCGCCCCAATGTCAGAGATTCCCTGTACTGTGCCCAGAGGAGGACCCAGGGGGACAAACAGATGGCACAGGGGCATAGAGGAGGGCACAAGGGGGACAGATGAGGACACAGGGAGATGCAAGAGGTACAAGGTGGCATGAGGTACAAAGGGGGCATAATCCACAAGATGCCCCTCACCATGCATGCACCAGGTTTAGTACAGTGTTCTCCCCAGGCTCTTTTAGCCGGGTGCTCCACCCGGCTAGTTTTGGTAACCACCCGGCTGTCATTGGCTCGCCTCCTCCTATGCTGTATGCAGAGAAGTGCCGGCCCTGCATTCTGTTATCTCGCCACACCCGGCTACTTTTTCTTGCCACCCGGCTACTTTTTCATGCCACCCGGCTGGAAAAAAATTCTGGGGAGAACACTGTAGTATATTATTTTTTTCCCCTGAATCTTGTCCTCTAAACCTAGGTGTGTGTTATGATCAGGAGCGTCATAGTCCGAAAAATACAGTAATCACTACAAATATACAGTCATTGGCTTGGAAGCTTGTTCTGCTCTGTGGAGAGAGGAGGATGACTGAAAGGCATCCTTCAGGCATTACAGCAGATGATAGACAGAGGTGGGTCATTAGTGATCCAGCATAAGGAATCACTCATGTCCCCAGTGTGGTGGGGGGACACTTGTGCTCACACTAGGTTACAAATTATCTTGCCACAAAAGACATTTCTGGCCAATGTGCAGAAGATTAAAATCTAATGTGTACATCTAGCTTAGTCACAAAGTCTAGAACGTTATTACATAAAAGACCCGCAACTTCCTTTTGCATTTCCATGTAAATGGCATGTCAGTGCTGTGCACAGAGAAATGTGCTGACAGGGGCCGGCCATTCAGATGACAGTTCCAGGCAGTACACACGTCACAGGAGCACCAGCCTGGCACTCTAATCTGTTCTATAGGGAAAAGGGCCGTGGATAAGTGAGCAGCATCAAAACATATAAGCAACATTATGAGAGAGCTGTACTCATGCTACATTTTCACCCAAGACAATCAGGAATGACAGACTTGTTACAATTTCAATCTAGCATGTATTTTGCTCAATGCACTCTGAAGTCCAGTGGAAAATGCCTGCACTACAAAATACATAATAAAGGCAGCACAGTGGTGTAGTGGTTAGCGCTGGGTTCCCCCAGCTGGGACACTATCTGCACAGGGTTTGTATGTTCTCCCTGTGTCTGCGTGGGTTTCCTCTGGGTACTCCAGTTTCCTCCCACATCCCAAAAACATACAGATACGTTAATTGGCTTCCAGTACACTACACAATACATACATAGAGATATGACTATAGTAGGAATTAGATTACACTGAAAAGACAATATACTCTGCACAGCGCTGCGGGACATGTCAGCACTATAAAAATACTAAATAATACAGTCACATTGCATGCAGTGTAATCCTAAACATTCACCCTGCATTTGCACTACAATTATACAGGCAGCTTAGTAAACATTAAAATAACAGCCAGCCTCACACTTTTTGGTGAAGTAAGAAGCTGCTGGAGGAGGAAAAGAGGAAACATAACTCAGCTACAAACGTGCCAAAAATAGTGCAGATCATGGCTCAGCTGGAGCTTGCAGGGCTTCCTCTATGAGCAGCAGGCTGACTCCTGAGCTCCACAAGCCAGGCAGAGCTTACTCTGAGCAGCATTGCCCTCTCCAGCAATCAGGCCTCATTCACCACCAGAGAGAAAACGCACAGCAAATGTGTGCCATGATGACTCCAGCTCTGCTTCCAGGAAATGCACGCAGCACAGGAGACTGCCAGAGCGCAGGAGGAGAACCAGAGCAAAGCTCAGATTGCAGCACAGTGTTTATGCCAGAAGCTGGATGGGAGCAGCACATAAACATACCTTCCTTAGGTTCATCTGACTCTGAGCTCATGGTGTCAGTGGAGCCACTGGAGAGCAGATCACAGCTGATGGCCAGCACTCCCAGCATAGACACACAACTTCTCAAAAAGAAAAAAGTCAGGATGAAAAGAGGAAAGTTCTGCATGCCCGACCAATCACACGCAGCCAATGTGGAGAGAAGCCACTCCCCTACTCAGCCACTGTCTGGAGAGAAGCAGCACCTTCAGACAAAACTTGTGTTGAGGAGTGCAGAACTCTATTTACATCTCCTCTCTCAGGGAGCTTCATATTTGACTCCTGTTTTTCTGAGGGTGGGGTGGTGCTTGCTAAGACTTGAATGAATTACAGGAAAGAGCTCAGTGAGCAATGCTGCATGTTATTCAGTGTGTCTTTAATGTGATTGTTAGAGCTAGCAACTGCCCTGAGGCTAGCAACTCCCGTAGCAACATCAATGCTCAGTGCTGATGAACCCTGCAAACTGCCACAGTCAGAGATGTGTCATATAATCAGCCAGGGCTGGGCACACTCACCATTCTGCTCCACTCAACTGTCGGTACAGACACAGCATAAGAAGTATGCCAAGTAATGTACTGGGAAGCAGGAAAGATAATGTACCATTTTAGGATAAGGTGCAGTGTGTGTGTGCAGTGTGTGTGTGTGCAGTGTGTGTGTGTGCAGTGTGTGCAGTGTGTGTAGTGTGTGCAGTGTGTGCAGTGTGTGTGTGTGTGCAGTGTGTGTGTGTGTGTGTGCGTGTGTGTGTGCAGTGTGTGTGCAGTGTGTACAGCACAGCGAGAAGTACATGATATGTACATGTACATGATATGTATAGTGTGTGTGTGTGTGTGTGTGTGTGTGTGTGTGTGTGTGTGTGTGTGTGTGTGTGTGTGTGTGTGTGTGTGTGTGTGTGTGTGTGTGTGTGTGTGTGTGTGTGTGTGTGTGTGTGTGTGTGTGTGTGTGTGTGTGTGTGTGTGTGTGTGTGTGTGTGTGTGTGTAGGGGGGGGGGGGGGGGGAGTCAGAGAGGAGTTTAGAAATTGGGCTTTAAAAACAGAAATGTAAATAGAACATTTCTGCAGCTTAATTACTAAGGGTGGAGGAGACTGGAGAACAGAACTAGCAAATCAGGACCGCACTGTGTAAAATGTGTCAGTTAAAGGTGCAACCCACATCTGAGTCACATCAGCAAACAGTGGGGCCGCTGAGAGCTTAGTAAATTAGGTTATGTACCACTGCAGCTGCATGCACATCCCAATGCAGCCTGCATTTATAAAAAAAAACAGTTCTTGCTGTAGTTCCTGCAATCTCACAACTGCCAATTCCCAAACCTTTCAGAAACCCCACTGCATTCTGATATGACCCAGGTTAGTTTTGCCGCCCACCTTGCAGCAGTATTGCTGTATTAAATCAATCCATGCTTGCTAGTCCAACCTTAGTAAATTGGAGACAAGATAACCAATCACTGGGCCTGATGATAGAAACAGCAGGTATAGTGCATTACATATATGTATTTGTGAAAGATTGGTTGTACAGACAGACTGGTCTATTTTCTCCAGTTTTTGTAAATAAACCAGATATATTCCTTTTGCCATTAGACAGGCTTGTGGAATTTAATTAGAGAGGGTGACATGATGCACAGCTGGGGATTCTTATCTGCATCTGTGTGCTCATCGCAAGTGACAGAGGGACATATGGACCACAGTGACATCCTCCAACGCTGCAGCTAAACTGGGGTAGTCAGGAAATGGCTGTATGGAAACAGAAGTCAGCAAGAAGTGTAGATTGACTGAAGTTCTGCCAACTTTCTATTCACAATTCCAATTTAGCACCATTCTTCAGTGCAGGCGTAAAACATACAGAGCAGAGACACACACCTTTATCACATAACACAGAGACTGTCAAACTCTTCCCATACAAGTGAAGTCAAGCCACCTACAGATCACGGCCATATATTTAATATTGCGCTAGCGCTTTAAAAAGAACTAGCGATCGCCGGCGATTAGCGATAATTGCCCGCTAAGGGCCTGCGCCCACTAATGCAGTTGTGTCCAACCACCCACCAGGGGAGGGTTCTGTGTGAATAGGGTTACGCTAAGCCATAATTAAAGATCGGTAAATATGATAGATATTCTACTATGCAAATTTAGTAATAGAATACTGCTATCATCAGCACCATTCTACTTCCGGCCAACCCTGCGCCTTTTTTTTTTCCGGGTGCCTTTTTTCCCTTAGGCCCGGTTCACATTAGCGTTCGCTATCCGGATTTTCCGGATCTGATCCGGACCGCATACTGTACAAACGGAACGTACGTTCCGCATAGCAATGTTAAGTCTATGCGGACGTTCACACACGTCTGTTCCGTACGTACCGGAGCCGGATCGGATCCGGACTCCAGACTCTTTTCCAACATGCGCTATTTTTTGGGTCCAGGATCTCCGGCCCACGCACCCGGACCGGAGCCGGACCTGAGCCTGACAGCACCATCAGGAACACAGAAACCAATGGGGAACGGAAGGCACAGAACACACTGCCTACAAAAACCTGACGTTCTACCCCACTTCCTATGCGTATCCAAGCGGCCATTTCGGATGGGGACACATGGGCCAAGCATATCTGGAGTGGAGCAGCAGTGACAGACGTGCTGGAGCTGTTTGGAAGAATGTTGGAGGTGGAGGCGAGGCCTACAGCGGAGGAACCTGATTTTACAGGTGCACCAGGTGCATCTTCTGCTGACCCCAACATTTTTTTATTTAAATTTAACTATTTTTTGCCCACGGATCCGGATGGCAGCCTGATGCATGCCTGATACAAACGGACCGGATCAGAACCATACGGTTCTGATCAGGTCAGGATCCGATCAGGATCCGGTCCGTTTACTTGCCAAAACGCAAGTGTGAATGGGGCCTTACAGACTACAGAGATCAATTGTCTAACATTATTGCATGATCACTGCTTGTGACAGAATGTCAGCAATGCTCCACAAAGACTAGAGACGGCTCACCTCTGGCCAGTACTGTATATACTAATCTTTGGAGAAAAGATGGACAAGATGTGTCCTGCAGTATGGAAAAAAATAGCAAAAAGCCAAATAAATCCAACACAACCAATTGTAAAAGCAGCTGCAGAGGACAGGCGATGCCTGCACAGACGGATGACTCCCAAAAAGGATTCTAAAGAATGTTGTGTGAAAAGTTTAAAAATCACAAATAGTTGTAGACTGGCAGCATTGAGCCCGTTTCAGATGGATGGCTGAACTGCGCTCTTATTGATTAGTTCAGCCTGCTGGCCATGAGCACCTTTTGCCTGCAGTTTAATGCACGGCAGCATTTGTAATTCAACGTCTGTCAGCGTTTGACACACAGTGGGGGTTACCAAGCAGCAAAAATAAAAAAGCTCCACTCACATGTGACTCAGTATGGTGGCCTTGTATACATGGCCTGTGCCAACTGTGATTGGCTGACAGATATCACAGGGTCAGTAGCTGATTTCCATGGAACTCAGCAGACAGCTGAGATTAGTGGTGGTTCATGCAAGAGATCATGGCAGGAGCATGAGCAGGTAAATCTATCTATGGATCATCACCTCTGAAATAATGGGAAGTGTACATAATCAATGGGATTCTGGCATAAGTGACAGCAGGCTACTAAGAAAAAGTGAATGAGGACAGAGAAGAGATTGTTAGAAATCTGATCAGAGGGCTAGATATGGTACGCAAATGACTGTTCTGTAATTTTATTCCACTCAGGGTCAGAGTGGAGTCATGCTGGCATGGTGTCAGCTATGGTTAGTGTACACAGGTTTAAGCATCATTTTGGTCTTTGTTTGCCATCAAATAGCTTGTTTGTCCTCATCTTGACATCAGTTTGTCATTCAGTAGTGTAACTAGGTCATCAAACGATGCCAAACCGAATGCAACATTTATTCAAACCGTCAAAAGCCCATGGACAGCTAGCGCTAGAGTTAAGGTCAGGCGATGTATAGGCAGATCTACCAAAAGACAGATCTCTCTCTGATCGAAGAGAGATCTGTTGCTTGCCTATGGTATATAGGCAAGCAACAGATCTCTCTTCGATCCATTAAGGACGACGGCGCCTGGGCAGCGGATGCGGCGTCACAAGGCTGATCCCAGATCGATTTCATCATGAAATTTTTTGGGAATTGGCCTGTGGTGTACAGGCCAATTTCCAAACTATTTCATGATGAAATCGATCCGGGATCGGCCTTGTGACCCTGCATCCGCTGCCCAAGCGCCGTCCTCAATGGTCAATGTGCCCTCCCCCGGTGCCCAGTGCACTATACATTACTTGTCCACGTCCCCCGCTCATACACACGTGGTTGCCAGAGTAACTAGGGGGCCTGTGTGACGACACTTACCCAGTGGCAGACGCAGACAGGTAACGTATAGTGGCACTGGGCACCGGAGGGGGCACCTTGACCATTAGGCGGGACAGCGTTGGAGTTTTCGTTGTGTTCGTCCCGATATAGCTCGCCTTTACCGCCGCACACCTGACCGAGCACGATAGTCTCAAATCTTGCAGCATGCCCAACCAATTCATTATTATTATTATTTATTGTATTTATAAAGCGCCAACATATTACACAGCGCTGGACATTAATCTAGGTTACAGACAATATTTAGGGGTGACATACAGCAATATGACAATACAGGAATACAAGAAAACCAGATCACACAGCACAGTATGAGTACCAGGTAATGCTTAGTCAGTCACTGGATGGAGCATGGAGATTAGGCAAGTTAGGTTCACTCAGATGCATAGCATGGGTTCACAGTAATGGAGGTGCAAGATCAGGTAGGACACAAAAGGAGGAGGACCCTGCCCAAAGGCTTACAATCTAGAGGGAGAGGTAAGGACACGAACGGTAGGGGACCAGAGTTCAGCTGTGGGTTTAGAGCACTTGTGAGGGGTAGTAGGCCAGAGTGAAAAGGTGAGTTTTGAGGGCTTTCTTGAAGATGTTGAGGGAGTGGGCTGCCCTAATGGGTGGAGGTAGGGAGTTCCATAGTGTTGGAGCAGCTCTTGAGAAGTCCTGGGGGCGTGCATGGGACTGGGTGATGCGGGGGGGGGGGGGGCGGTTAGGCGAAGTTCATTGGAAGAGCGGAGTGAGCGGCTAGGTGTGTACGGCTGAGTAAGATCGGAAATGTAGGTTGGATAGGTTTTGTGGACAGATTTGTAGGTCGGACACAGTATCTTGAATCTGATTCTGGACTGGATAGAAAGCCAGTGGAGGGATTCTAGGAGGGGATCTGCCGTGGTGGAGCGATGGGAGCGTGGATAATTCTGGCTGCCGCATTCATGATGGACTGCAGTGGGGCTGTTCGGGTCATAGGGAGACCAGACAGCAGGTCATTGCAGTAGTCAAGGCGGGAAATTATGAGGGCATGGATGAGGAGTTTGGTGGTGGCAGAGGTCAGGAAAGGGCGAATCTTACAGATGTTACGAAGGTGGAAGTTGCAGGACTTTGTGAGGTTTTGGATGTGGGAAGTGAAGGAGAGTGCGGAGTTCAGGGTGACACCCAGACAGCGGGATTGAGAGGTAGGGCGAATGGTAGTGTGGTTAACAGTGAAATGCACATCTGGGAGGTTCGTGGATGGCTGGGGTGGGAAGATCATAAATTCAGTTTTGTCTAGATTTAGTTTCAGGAACCTAGCGGACATCCAGGAGGAGATGGCAGATAGGCAGGAGGAGACCTTGTCCATGGTAGTGGTGGATATGTCAGGGGTGTGGAGGTAGATCTGGGTGTCATCTTGCGAAATTGGTTGCATAGTTGATAGAGCATGCACTTGGTGGCATCGATTTTCATCCGACTCTTATAATATTGGAATCAGATTGTCGATCAGCTGCCAAGTTGCCTGATGTATGGCAACCTTTAGACTGCCACTCCTCACAAGCACAGTAACGCTCATGTGTTGGTAATGAATGCCATGCAACTGCTTTCTGGGTTTTTTTTTTGTGTTCAAGAGCATTTACTGACTACCAAAATAGTAAGATACCAGCCAGCCTCCCTACTCACATACTATTTTGTCAGTTAGACTTTGCAACTGCTGTTCAGGACAAAGAAAACCCTGGGAATCCCCCATAAGGAGATAGACTGGCCCAAAACCGGTTCTGTCAGATTTTAAAGAGAATCTGTACTCTGAAATTCTTACAATAAAAAAACATACCATTCTATTCATTATGTTCTCCTGGGCCCCTCTTTGCTGTTTCTGCCTCTCCCTGCTGCAATCCTGGCTTGTAATTGCCAGTTTTAGGCAGTGTTTACAAACAAAAACATGGCTGCTAACCAGCATGTAATAGGCTGAGAGAAGCTCAGTCTGTGACTTGTACAGAGCTTGGAGGGGGCATGGAGAGGGTGTGTATAATTTCTACCTATCACAGCAGAGCAGCACATTCCTGCCTGAGCCCACAAAGCTGACAAAGGAAAGATTAGATTATATAACAGAGATAATACAGCCACTGTGCAACTAGGAAAGGCTGCAGTAAGACAGACCACATTAGAACTTGTATAGGAACTTATAGGATAGAAGAAATACGGCTGAAAATTTTAATTTTGTTACAGAGTCTCTTTAAAGGACCACTATAGCGAAAAACTAACATTTAAAATACATGTAAACATATACAAAATTAGAAGTATTTTTTTTTTCCTGAGTAAAATGACCCATAAATTACTTTTCTCCTATCTTGCTGTCACTTACAGTAGGTAGTAGAAATCTGACAGAACCGACAGGTTTTAGACTATTCCATCTCTTCATGGGGGATTCTCAGCAAGGCTTATATTCTTTATGAAGAAATTCCATGAAAAGGATTTGGACAATGATGCTGGCCAGTATCCCTGGCCACTGCCCACTGTTTTGGCAGTTGGGCAGAGCAAGTGCCATTCACTAAGTGCTTTTGAACATAATCAAAAACCCTGAAAATCCCCCATGAGGAGATGGGCTAGTCCAAAACCAGTTGGTTCTGTCAGCTTTCTACTACCTACTATACAGTGGAGGAAATAATTATTTGACCCCCTCACTGATTTTGTAAGTTTGTCCAATGACAAAGAAATGAAAAGTCTCAGAACAGTATCATTTCAATGGTAGGTTCATTTTAACAGTGGCAGATAGCACATCAAAAGGAAAATTGAAAAAATAACCTTAAATAAAAGATAGCAACTGATTTGCATTTCATTGAGTGAAATAAGTTTTTGAACCCTCTAACAATAAAAGACTTAATACTTAGTGGAAAAACCCTTGTTTGCAAGCACAGAGGTCAAACGTTTCTTGTAATTGATGACCAAGTTTGCACACATTTTAGGAGGAATGTTGGTCCACTCCTCTTTGCAGATCATCTCTAAATCCCTAAGGTTTCGAGGCGGTCTCTGTGCAACTCTGAGCTTGAGCTCCCTCCATAGGTTTTCTATTGGATTAAGGTCCGGAGACTGACTAGGCCACTCCATGACCTTAATGTGCTTCTTCTTGAGCCACTCCTTTGTTGCCTTTGCTGTATGTTTTGGCTCATTGTCGTGCTGGAACATCCATCCACGACCCATGTTTTGGGTCATTGTCGTGCTGGAACACCCATCCACGACCCATTTTCAGTTTCCTGGCAGAGGGAAGGAGGTTGTCGTTCAGGATTTCACGATACATGGCTCCGTCCATTTTCCCGTTAATGTGATTAAGTTGTCCTGTGCCCTTAGCAGAAAAACACCCCCAAAACAAAATGTTTCCACCCCCATGCTTGACGGTGGGGACGGTGTTTTGGGGGTCATAGGCAGCATTTTTCTTCCTCCAAACACAGCGAGTTGAGTTAATGCCAAAGAGCCCTATTTTGATCTCATCAGACCACAGCACCTTCTCCCAGTCACTCACAGAACCATGCAGGTGTTCATTGGCAAACTTCAGACGGGCCTGCACATGTGCCTTCTTGAGCAGGGGGACCTTGCGAGCCCTGCAGGATTTTAATCCATTGCGGTGTAATGTGTTTCCAATGGTTTTCTTGGCGACTGTGGTCCCTGCTAATTTGAGGTCATTCACTAACTCCTCCCGTGTAGTTCTAGGATGCTTTTTCACCTTTCTCAGAACCATTGACACCCCACAAGTTGAGATCTTGCGTGGAGCCCCAGAGTGAGGTCGATTGATGGTCATTTTGTGATCCTTCCATTTTCGAACAATCGCACCAACAGTTGTCACCTTCTCTCCCAGCTTCTTGCTAATGGTTTTGTAGCCCATTCCTGCCTTGTGCAGGTCTACAATTTTGTCTCTGACATCCTCAGACAGCTCTTTGGTCTTTCCCATGTTGGAGAGTTTGGAGTCTGCTTGATTGATCGATTCTGTGGACAGGTGTCTTTTTTACAGGTGACTAGTTAAGACAGGTGTCCTTAATGAGGGTGACTAATTGAGTAGAAGTGTCTAACCACTCTGTGGGCCCTTTTCCACCAGCGCGTTTGCGCTGGCTGAATTGCAAAAACGCAAACCGCTAGCGATTTTACAATCGCTACGGTTTGCTTTTTAACATAGGAATCGCGGTAGGTCATTTCCACTACCGCGATTCGCTTTTGACGGGAACGCGAACCCGCGGCGGATCGATATTTGCCGCGATTTTGCTATGCAGTGCATAGCATAGCAAAATCGCGGCCGCGAACGTCGGGGAATCGCCGGTTTTGCGATTCAGCAATCGCTAGCGTTCAGCGTGAACGCTAGCGACTGCAGGTGGAAAAGGGCCCTAAGGGAGCGAGAACTCTTAATGGTTGGTAGGGGTTTAAAAACTTATTTCACTCAATGAAATGCAAATCAGTTGCTATCTTTTATTTAAGGTTATTTTTTCGATTTTCCTTTTGATGTGCTATCTGCCACTGTTAAAATAAACCTACCATTGAAATGAAACTGTTCTGAGACTTTTCATTTCTTTGTCATGGGACAAACTTACAAAATCAGTGAGGGGTCAAATAATTATTTCCTCCACTGTAAGTGACAGCAACATAGGAGAAAAGTAATTTATGGCTCATTTTACTCTGGAACGTACTTCTTATTTATATGTGTTTACATGTATTTTAAATGTAACGATTTTCACAATAGTGGTCCTTTAACTGCCTACTTTTTTTGCGATAGTGGTCCTTTAAACTCCCATAGGATAGACGGCACTCCACAGGCTTACAGACTTCCCGAAGGGTCCGTGCTCTAATGTACTGCGTGAGTTGCTCAAACTTTCAAATGCAGGCCTGAGCCTGTGGAGTGCCTTCTTCTATCGTGTTGGAGTGCCACTTATCACATCCACTGACTTCTGATTTGCCACCTTAAGTGATGCGTTTATTTTGTCATGCAGGATTAAGTAAATCCAAAAAGGACATTTTTAGTTCGCTTGGCTGCACTTCCCATCTGTGGGCTGGTGTACACCAAGAGCGCTTCTGAGCACTTTTAAAGATGCTGGCGCTTTGAAAAGCGCGTGGCTAATGTATTTGAATGGGATGGATCACACCAGAGCGATGTGATTTTTTTTTCCCCAAAAGCAAATGCGGGTCCTGCAGCATTTGAGGCGATTCAGCCTCAATGTTAAGTATAGGAAAGTGGAAAATCATTCTAAAAATTTTTTTTAAAACAAAGCCATTTTCCTCTTTTTTTTTTTTTTAACTGTTCACTTCCAGCTCAAACTGTACAAAAAAAATTAAAATTGCCATATCAAAGCACTCCAAAAATCACTAGGCATACCTAGAACATCGCTAGGCACATGCCTCGCTTTCAAAAACGCTTAGCATTTGCGATTCTGTTAGTGCTTTTAGGTGTCCGCCAGCCCTGAGAGTGGAGATTAGCCAGTGTTTGTTTGCAGCAAGTGCCTGACTTTATACAGGGGCAGAATGCTTGAACATGGGTACCACAGGAATGATCTTGCTTAGAAAATAGAGTTTACATGATTCTGTGTGAAGCTGTGGAAAGTATACTTTAATATTTGACATATTTTGAATGAAAGTGCAAAAATAATGACCATCAAGAAAGATGGATAGAGGAAAAAAAATTACATTACAAGCACCTCTGATCAAAGTAAAAATATAGTCAAAGCAGAAAGAGCTGGTACTGTAGTATAAATACTATAATATTAAAGAAAAAATATCTAGACAAGTGATGGTGGTCTTTGCAGATCAGATTTTAAACAATCACATCTTTATTCATGTTAAGTTTATTAAAGGGGAACTGAAGAGAGAGGTATATGGAGGCTGCCATGTTTATTTCCTTTTAAGCAATACCAGTTGCCTGGCAGCCCTGCTGATCCTCTGCCTCTAATACTATTAGCCATAGCCCCTGAACAAGCATGCAGCAGATCAGGTGTTTCAGACTTTAAAGTCAGATCTGACAAGACTAGCTGCATGCTTGTTTCTGGTGTTATTCAGATACTACTGCAGCCAAACAGATCAGCAGGGCTGCCAGGCAACTGGTATTGTTTAAAAGGAAATAAATATAGTAGCCTCCATATCCCTCTTACTTCAGTTCCCCTTTAAAGAGGGATTGTCAGCCACAAAATCAAGTTCCACTGTTTAATATGCAGCCTGCAACCTCACCCTGCATTGTAAGCACTCAAATCTATTCAGACATGTTTCTGCTGTAATAAATCTTATATCAGTCAGCCTGGCTCTATTTGTGACATTGCCAACTAGCAGAAGGCTTGTCATCACCCCTCCCACATTGCTTCTCTTCATTGATTGGTTGAGGGCAGTTCAGGGCTGAGGGATTGGCTGAGATCAGAAAAAAAAAGTAAGGGAGGAAAGGACATCAGGATTGGCTTCAATTAGGGGGAATCAAGATAGCAAATGCCAGGAACCGAATTCTCTTTATTTACTATATAGAATCCACTGAACTCAAAATGTAGACCGTACAATCAATGTTATGTAAGTAGAACAAGTAGTTATCTACTTATATTTTTTCACTATGATAGTATGGCTGTCCCTGCTGCTTTAATGAGGAGATTCAGCTGCACTGAAATGGTGGAAAGCATAAAAAATAAACATAAAAAAAAAATAGTTTTTTTTTTACGCCGGTGCTGTAGAGCTTATGTAAAGTTGATTGGTGAATCATTAGAGGATTAGCAGGTCTAGCAGCCTAATACCCACAGCCACACAAGTGTTCACCATCCGTTTTCCCTGGAAGACTAGCTTCCCTTGAAAAGACTGTAAGCAATAATGACTGTCTACAGATGACAAAATGTTCTTGAGATACACATGCAGAACTGGAAACACCAAACTACTGCTTCCAGGTAAAAGAGAGGCGTGTATGTATTATGTGCAATTATGATGGAAAAAAACAAACAAGAATATAAATCACATCCCTTATGTAAAGAAACGTCAGATGTACAAATCAGTGTGTCTGGTGACATCTGTCTAATGGTTTTCAAAATGTTATTTTCCCTTTTAATAATCGTTTTATCACGTGCAGCTAGAAAGGAGCACAGAGCCATCAGCAGGCAGTTGTAGATACTGCTGCGAGTCTGCTCTAGTCTCAGGACCCTGAGGTGTAAGGAATACCCAGACACCAGGAAGACATAAAAGGGCTAAAAGAGATCAAAAAGCCCTTTTACTAAAAAGCAAGCTAAATATAATTTTACCTTCTTATAAAGGTATTTGTGATAATTCAGCTGTAAGCAACTGAAGGAGACTATCCTTGTAGACCAAGGCTTGGGGGAAAGTAAACAGGGCAAAGGTCAAGCCATATGGCCTCAATTCACTAAGGTTAACTCCTGTTTTAATAACTCTTCTGAGCTGTTTTACAGTTATCACCATGGTGATATAATTGTGATAACTGTAAAACAGCTCTGAAGAGTTATTAAAGACAGGAGTTAACCTTAGTGAATTGAGGTAGTCTGCCATCATCTTTACTCTGCAATAAGGTGGCTCAGTCTTTTCTGGTTCCTGAGTTAAGAATGCACTTTCCCTCAAAGCTGTTAGGCTAGCTCCACAGTAGGCACGGTTGCAGGACGGAGCCTGTGGTCCGTGATCCTAGCCAAGGGAACACAAACTGATCAATGCTGCCTTTTTGCAGCCTACGTTTTTGATCCGTCTGCACTTTGTTTCTTTTTTTTTTGGCAAAGGGAGTAACAGGCAGGACAGGGGTGGTAGCGGTCAGTGGGGACATGCCCCCCCTCCCTCACCTGGGTCCCCCGACCCTGCTACATGCCGCAAAAATATAAAAGTATAGCAGAGGCGAGCTTACCTCCTTCTCCTACTACTTTCTCTGCTCGCCGCGTCACTGCCTGCAATGCCCCCCTCTATACTTCGGAGGGCGGCATTGCAGGCAGTGACACAGCGAGCTGAGGAATTTAGGAGGAGGAGGTGGTAAGCTTCCCGGGTGCTATACATTACATTTTTGTGGCATGTAGTTGGAGGGGGTAGCGGGGACAGGAGACCCAGGTGAGGGGGGCGTCCCCCATCCCCACTGACACCCCTGTCCTGGCTGCTATACCCCTCCAGCATGGTGGCCCCCTCTCTTCCCACAGGCTGTGACACAAACGGGTCAATTTCTGTGTCCAAATCTGCCTGTGTAGAGGGGGATCCGTTTTCCGATTGCCTGCCACTACTCCTGCGTGCATCAGGTTCCAGATCCGTTGCGTGAAAATGCAGCAGATCCGGACCTTCCGAGATGGCTTTAAAAACGGGTCCCCCGCAAACGCAGACGGATACGTTTTTTGTTTGGGTGAAGACAGCTTCTATTTTTAACATTGCTATCCGTGGCTCCGGTTTTTATCGTGTTTTAAAAACTGAGCCATGAATATGTTTCCGGACCTAGCATGAACTAGCTCTTATTCCTGAAAAGTAGCTTTACCTTTCTTTACATTGCCCAAGTCTATGGAAGGTCAATCTGTCTGAAGGCCAATTATAGGGCATTGTCCTCTATTGCTGGGCCTATTGCAGTTGAAAAACTGCCTAAACATATTATGGCCAAATTATGAGCAGCTTACTAACTGAAAGAGTGACCATGGATGTTGGAAAAATCTCAGTTATACAGGCAGGGAACAGTAGCCACATAGTGCTGTACTGCATTGAGTAGCACAAAACTAGCTGCATGATTGATCCTCAGATTCCTCCAGAAATGTAATTGAGATTGAGTGGACAAGGTAGACTATATTACTACTACCTGATTGATTGTCTGTTGTCAGGTGATTGATTACTTGCCATTATAACCTGTGTATAACTAGTAGAATGCAACTTTGGAAGGTTCCACTTATGATTACAGCTGAAACTCAAAAAAATAGAATATTGTGCAAAAGTCCTTTTATTTCAGTAATTCAACTTCAAAGGTGAAACTAATATATGAAATAGCAACCCTGCAGTTGTTTTGGATTAATCAGCACATTAATTTTCACAATATCAGACTCAAACACCATACTCCTTATGTAGACAAATGCAGTAGACAGCTCCCACTGCTGACCTACCAAGAGAACTGTGACCCACTCGGTTTGCATAAATAATAATTCTACCCCCATTACCAGTCCATACTAAACTTGTAAAGAAGGATGGCAATTTACATTAAAAAAAACAAAACGCAGTGCTAATGTGTTTTTGCCAGTAATTACCAATAGTTCCCATGGCTGCATAACCGCACAGGTGAAGACTCCCTGTGTGCCAGTTCACATTTGTAAGCTGACTGTGTGTCTGCAACTACCAAGCTATGCACTGACCACTGCAAGCCAGGCTAGCCAAGAGCAGCTAATTAAAATAGTTACACATGATACATGAAACAGCTCAAACACCTCCTAAAAATAGCCTTTGAAACATTATATGAATTGACAAAAACAGAAGCAGGGGTGTAACAGATAACGGGTTAAAATACACCTGCAAGGTGCTAAAAAGAAAGTAAAGAGAACCTGCATGCAGTGGCATAGCAATAGGGGAGGCAGAGGGTGCAATTGTTATGTATAGAGTGCTTGGGGGGCCCAATGTAAAACTTGCACTGGAGCCCAAAGCTCCTTAGCCACGCCACTGCCTGCATGGCTGCATTATGTACAGCCTTACAGGCCGATGTAATCCAGTTGCTAAACAGGGACTCCAAGCTCACATGTGTGGGTGCTTATCCATCCTATGGACTTTCTGTAGAATCCCATTCCATAATAAAGGAAGCACAGGCATAGCCTAGTGCATCAGTGCACAGGCTGTAGTAGTATTAACAATATGACATGCGTAAGGTGATATACCTGTGCTTCCTTTATCATGGAATGGCATTCTACAGAAAGTCCATAGGATGGATAAGCACCCACACATGTGAGCTTGGAGACACGAGAGAACGGTGCCGGGGGACTTGGGCGCAGGATACAGCCGGTATATGGCTGATCCTGCTGCGCACAAGTCCGGGCTGTTTTAATTACTATTCCCCCTCCAGGCCGCCATGGATAGTGGGGGAATGAAATAATTCGGCTTAAAGCGATTGCTGGAAGCCGAATTATTGTTTTAAAAGCAACTTCAGCTCCATATTCTCCCTGTGCCTGCTATAGCCGTATTTCCTATTACGGCCTATGGTGGCGCCGGCTGCGCTCAAGTCTCCTGCGCTACTGCGGCCAAGTCTCCAGCGCTTTATTCGCCATGTTCGCAACATGGACATGATGTTCAGTTGCCCAGTGGGGGAGTGAGCCATGCCTACACATTTCCAAGTCTGAATGTAACGCAACTGTACCATCACTTTGTTTTGTACTTCTAGCTTCCAAGGCCTAGCCAACAACTGAGAACTGAGATGAGCTCATTCTAAAACGCTGTGCAAAGAGCAGTGGTAATGCACAAAATCCGGCAGCTTTTCAAGCAGTCTTCTGAAAACTGAATGGACATGATGTATGTTTTGCTGCCAGGTAATCACACAACAATCGCTGCCATTTGGCTGCATGAAATTACAATTCAGCTGTTCATGTGAAAGACAGCAGTGACGCTGTAGTATTCTGCACCAAAAATCTGTAACGTTAGTATTGGATGCAGGAAATTACAACACAGTGGTTTAGCATACGATCTAAGCCTCGTACACATGTATGAGGACTGTGGACCAGGGCTAAATCCCATAGGCAACAGTTCAGGGCCAACTCTGTACAGATATGTCGCTAGCCTGCAGGCTAGCAATGCATTGTACTGCAATAGAGGGGGGTGGCAACAATTGCGGTGCACGGAAGAAGCATGGATCAGGCAGTGTGACAGCACAGATCAGGCAGGGCAGGTAGATCATTGTCCTTGGCCTACTCACCAACACACCAAGGGGGATTGGAGATCAATGTATACATGCTAGTTTCTAGGCAGAGGCAGCCCAACCCAGCCACCTCAACTGAGAACATTCTGGCGTTAGTACAACGCTTCAGATTTTCCTGAACTAAAACTATTGTTCTGGATCATGTTCCTGGCCTATCCTATAGTGATCCAGCAGGATGGATTGCACTTGCCTAATATCGGTTTTGCTGTCCCCACATTAGGTACTCTGCAGAGTCATACCCCACCTTCACCTCTCCATAGAAAACAACATCCTGCTCTTCCAACAGCCAAGTAAAGTGTCTGTACAGCAATCATACACAAACTACCACCCCAAACCATCTCTAAGAATCATCAGTATACACAAGTGTGCTTGTGTAAATACAAAACAGGGTTTTCTTGGGTCCCAAAGGATTTTCCAAGGTTGGTTGGACCTACCCAACGTGTAAATCACAACCTCTTACACATCATTTAGCTTTCGTTATTCCACTTTAAATGGGCCACATTCATCATAAGGTAAAGATGGATCCGATTGCCTTCTAAATACAGCGAGCTGCAAGTTGGGTTTCTGATGCGGGTTTCTGATATGACTGTTCTGATGGAACATTTCCAGTACATATCTTTAAGGATACTTACACACCAGGACGTTGTGTTTAGGGGACGTTATAAGGCACATAACGTGCCCCTAATGCAACGCCTGGTGGTGTTGGAGCAGGACGCTACCAAGAGCCGCGTTACAGGCAGCTCTTGGTGCACCTGCTCTGTCGGAGGCGCTGCGGAGACCACGTGAGCGGAGCTCTCCGCATCACGTGGTCCCGCCAGCCAATCAGCGGCCGCTCCAGGAAGTAAACACTGCAAGTGCAGTGAATAATAAGTAGCCATGTGCCTGGCTACATAGCGGCCTCTCCCCACCTCCTCTCCGCCTCTAAAATAAAAAAAAACACCCGTACTGAGCATGTGCAAACAATCTAACGCGGCTTAGCCGCGTATAAAGCACTGCATGCAGTACGTTGATCTTGACGTGAAGAGTTACTGTGTAACGCAACGTGGGCACTGTGAACAGCCCATTGATTTATCATTGCTGTGCGGTGGGGGTGCGTTACAGGCTGCTCTAACGTGCGCCTGTAACGTCCCACTGTGAAACCAGCCTAAAGGATGAAAAACGGGGAGAGCAGGCATGTACTGGCAGCTGTCCTGATGCCCACTGCTCCCCCCATTCTCCATGATGTCATGCCAGCCGCGGACGCGTGATGTAGGACGTGCGCAGCTGGACCAGTGCCTGTGCACTAATGCCTCACTCAGGCCGCCCAGAAGAGGCTGCCGGGAGCATTTACATAGGAAAGGAAGTGGACAGAGGAGAGCGGAGGAGCGGTGGGCATCAGGACAGCTGCCAGTACATGCCTGCTCCCCCCATTTTTCCTACTTCATTCAGCTCTGGTATCCTTTAAAGAGGAACTGTAGTGAAAATAATTAAATGAAAAACATTGCTATTTTATATACGCTATTCACTTATAAATTATTTAGGAAGTGTTTGCTCATTGCACAATCTTTCCTCACGCCGAATTACATTCCAAAACCTATCACTGTTGCCAACATCTTTAGGGCTGGTTCAGACGGGCGTTTTTGTGGCGTTTAACGCAGCGTTTCAGACGCAGCGTTTTTTGGGATCTACTGCCATCCCATGCAAGTGAATGGGAGCGTTTAGAGCTGGCTTTTGCAGGCTTTCATGAAAGCCTGGCAGTAGATCCCAGCGTTGCGTCTAGTCTCAAAAGCAACATGCTGCTTTCAGAGGCAGTAAACGCGAGGAAACAATAGCAGAGACCAGAACTGCTAGCCTTGAACGCTTTTCAAAAGCTTTCAAAAGCTGGCGTTTAAACGCTGGCATTTGAACGCACTGCCAAGCAAAAGCTCAGCAGACGCCCGTGTGAACCAGCCCTTAGACCTGTCGGGTGATCTCTACGGAATATTTTTGTTACTGAGAGTTATGAAGCCAGTACAAAATATATCTGGTCTCCCAGAATGCTCGGGATTCTGCATAGCTAATAAGAAACTTATGAGTATAGGAAGTGTTTCTGATGCTGAAACCAGGAAAATTACTGCAGAAGTGGGTATCCAGAATAATGTACTACATTTTACTACAGGTCTCGGCTGTTCCTGCTCAGTAAGTCAACACCCATTCAGTGAGGAGGCCTTGGGCAAGATACCCCAACACTGCTACCGCCTATGGAGTGTGTCCTAGCGGCTGCAGCTCTGGCGCTTTGAGTCCGCCAGGAGAAAAGCGTGACATAAGTGTGTCTGTCTGTTAGAATGCCTCTTACATTAGTTCACCAGCCCCAACATTCAGCCTTTCAAAGGCCTGGCACGGACTGGTTTCAGCATTGTGGGGGCAGGGCACACAGGATTTCCACTTCACCAGTTTTTTACTGGATCAATTAATTGCGGGAGTGCTCTGATGTTTATCCAGGGAGGATTCACTTACAAATAAAACTTAACGGTGACCCTACTAGAGAAAATGTCAATGCTGTTTTTCTTTACATTTTGTTATATGCAACACTAGGTTATATAGAAATTGGTACCATACCATTGCCAACCAGCTTTATAGTGCTTTTCAAAGCAGTGTTTTTAGAATTAGTCCCTGAAAAACATGGAAGTACTTAGTAAAACTATACCATCCATCATATACTTAAAGAGGAACTCCAGTGAAAATAATGTAATAAAAAAAGTGCTTCATTTTTACCATAATTATGTATAAATGATTTAGTCAGTGTTTGCTCATTGTAAAATCTTTCCTCTCCCAGATTCACATTCTGACATGTATTACATGGTGACATTGTTACTGTGGGCAGATTATGGAGCTGTTTCTAGCTGGTCTGGCTTTAACAGACAGCTATTTCCTGTCTGAACATTGTTACATTGTGACAGTTTGCCCAGAGTACCGTACGGTACCAGAGCCTCTTGTGGGAGGGGTTTCAGCACAAAATCAGTCATACAGCGCCCCCTGATGGTCTGTTTGTGAAAATCATTATTTTTCTCATGTAAAAGTGGGTATCAGCTACTGATTGGGATAAAGTTCAATTCTTGGTCGGAGTTTCTCTTTAAGAGCACAGAAGGCAGTTTTTGTGCTTTGTTTGTTTTTAAGAGAACTGGCTGTCAGATAAATTATCAACAAACCAGGTAGTTACTGTGACGGTACAAATAAGTGTGAGGAACAAAGGCTCTTGGTCTACATCAGTTTGGCCTTCGTTTCCACCATGAATTTAGGCTCTTGTAGCTAATGACCATATGGAATCAATGAACCTCAGAATGTGACACACTCGCTGCATTCAGGATAGATGTAGTCCCTGCCTTGCACAGTAGCCTTGTATGTACCCTTTGCTGACTGAGAAATTGTATAGAATGGGGAAAACCTGCCTATGTATTCTAACAGATCTCTACCCAGTTGAAGATTGATTACTGCATAGGATTTTAACTGTGGATAGGGTGGGGTGTCGGGGACTGTTGTCAGTGAGAACAGGAAGTATGAGCAGTATTTTCAGTAGGGACAAAAATATCAATTTTCAGTGAGGGAAAAAATATAAATACTTGTGTAAGTAAATAAAAGGTCCGGAACTGCGTTTCCACAGGGTAAAAGAGCTTTATTACATCAGCTCACGTGTATAAAAATTAACTTGTTAATGAGCATGACACATATATACTTCACATACCCGTTCCCTAAGATAGAGGCTGTAGGGCAGTGTGGGAGCAGCGGCCCGCCTATTGACCGTTTCACTATCCAAGTGTCTTCAGAGGCAATGTTTGTTCTGCTCTGAGCACACGTTTATGGGGATTTGCAATATATAAATAGCCGAACCCCTAGAACCAATTACTGGGGAAGAGCCTGTCACTTTTCCTCTACACAGTTTGCAAAATAGAAGTACACTTTCCTGGTGCAAGGGGGAAAAGTTATCACATCTTGTCTGAATCATCATTTAGAAGAATCACTCCCTTCCTGTTGTCATGATTGTTATCAATATAAACTGGAACTCTCAAGACAGCCTTGCATATATTTGCATATATTCAGCAGTGGTGCCTGGGAGACATCTCGAGCTCACTCCAACCTGAATTATCGCAAATTCTTTCTGTTTTAGGAAAGCACATTTTTGTTTTTCTTAACATCTTAGTAAGGGGGCTTTTAGGACCATTGTAGTCCCTTACACACTCCAATGAGTTCTGGGTCACCATGAGCTTGCTGGTTAGTCTGTACCTCAAGACAGCCTGACAGTGTTTTTATCCTTTCCTAGACTCTTACTTTAATTGATCATCTATTTTCTATTTTTCCTGTCCCAGCCTCAGTGTGTAAGTCATTTTAAAGTGTGCATCATTTTGTTGTTCTTTAATAATATCGCCATCCCCATTATCTTCTGATAGGAAGAAGAAAATTGTATATTTTCTTTGCCAGAAGAATTTACAACATGATATCTGCATACTCCTACTTAAAAAGTGAACCTCCAGACTAAAAATCTACTCAGCAGCACTGAAAAGACTTGGGGTTTGATTCACAAAGCCGTGCAAACTGTTTAGCACGGGTGTGCTAAACAGTTAGCACGTGAAGTGCCGTTCGCGGTGTTTGCGCGTGCAAAGTGCCGCGATTCGCGCACTTTTGCGTACATAATTGATTGCGTGCGCAAAAGTCCACAAACGTGCGAATCACGGCACTTTGCGCGCGCAAAAGTCCGCGAACGGCACTTCACGTGCTAACTGTTTAGCACTCCCGTGCTAAACAGTTTGAACGGCTTTGTGAATCAAGCTCTTTCTGTGTTTCTTTACCAGTTTCACAGCTTCAGAACTTTGTTTTTCTTACACAAGCCTCATTTTTAGCTGCACAGAAGTTAAGCTCCACCCCATCAAAGAAATCTGCTTAGGCATTTTTCTCCTGATGCTGTGCAAAGCACAATGGGATTTCTGATGAGGTTCTCATTCTGCTGTTTTGGCGCAAATTTATTTTTTTTAATTCTGAATTTGAGATTTGAAGCCTAGTGTGCGCAGCTGGGAACGGTGATCAGGACACAGAACAGTTCGAAATGTGTCTCATGCTCCCTGTCACCTCATTTCAACCAAATAGATGGCTGCCCCATGAAATCACAAACATTTGCCTCTCCCTTTAAAACAGGGTGGATTTATATTACCTATCTATTTTAATTAACATAACTGATGTAACTTAATGACAGTATGTTTCTTTAGTCTGAAGTTCTTCTTTAAGATAGAAAATCATAGGAACTTCCCTGGGCTTCATATATTTGGTGCAAAGACTATTGCATCTCCCCCAGAAGCATGGATGAAGCTTTTTTTCATAATTAAAATAGCACGTGTGGCACATTGGTCAGGTTTATTAAATGTTACAATCAGGAAAATTGTAAATCTTGAATTTAAAAAAAATCATGGTGTGTGGCCACCTTTACATGTAAGTAGAAAAAAAAACAAAGTCTTGTAAAAGCAATACCACCTTTACAGAAATTGAACATCTCCAATATCGCATTAGTCACTCCAATACTCTGATCTATTCACTTAATGCTGGGAATACACCATGAGAGTTTTTGGTAGATAGTTTAGATAGATCATTTCCAACATGTCCGATCTGATTTTTGATCGTATTTAGAATCCATTTCTCATAGAAGTAAATGGAAATCGATCGGAAAATCGATCGGACAGTAAATCTGCTGAAAAATCTCATTGTGTATTCCCAGCATAAGTGCAATGCAGAACAGAATTGCAAGTAAGAAAGTTAAAGGAAGATAAAGCGATAATAGAAGCAGGGCATGTACTGACAAACTACATAAAGTAAGCTATTAAAACTAGTGATCCTGAGATGCGCAAGCATAATCAACTGTATATAAAAAAAAAAAACTAATAAAAAAAGTATACCGAGTGGCATAGATCCAATAAAGACATGTTTGTAAAGCAAGGGGCACGCTAGACCACAGGTGTCAAACTCCAGGCACGTGGGCCGAATGCAGCCCTCCTTGTCATTTTATGTGGCCCTCAAGAGCTTGAAATGTCCATCACTGCAGTAAAAGAACAGCAGCACACTGCTTTCCTATCCACAGGAGCAGTAACAACCAATGGGACACCCCAGCGAAATGACCATGGGGCCCCCTTTTTGCATCCAATCCCCCTTGTGTACAAAGAGAACTGAATATCCATATTTTCATTGGCTAAAGAATTTATAGCAGAAAATAAAGTGAAAACAAGTTCACGAACGAAGCCATGGAACACATTAAATGAGGTTGAAGGAGTGGAACTTCTTCCCAATGCTAAAAGTTGTCATTTCTGACACTCGGTAACCGTAAAAACATTTTCTATAATTCTGTAGAGGGTAAGGCACCAATAAGTGCAGGGGAGCTCAGTCAAAGATCCAACAAGACAGATCACAACTGAGAAGGTATATTGTAGATGTAGAAAGATATAGTGAAGAGAGCAGAGGGCACATCCACTACAGTGCAAAAATAATCCTTTTATTTATCAAACTGTGTGTGCAGTGCAGGTAAAAAACAGCTGTAACTGTCGCATACAAGGATAAGGGAGGCCACCTGTGCAGCGAGGTTGATAGCTTTTTCTCATTACATTAAAGGAATCATCAGGGAAAAATGAAAAAATGAGAGTTGATCACCTGGGGCTTTCTCCCGCCCTTTGCAGTAGACCAGGGGTCTCTAACTCAATTTACCTGGGGGCCGCAGGAGGCAAAGTCGGGATGAGGCTGGGCCACATAAGGAATTTCACAATCGTGGCGCATCGCCGCCTCTGCCCGCCCCTCTCACTCTTCCTTCACAGAGAGGGGCGGGGAGAGGCGGCGATTGACGTCAGGAGGGGCAGAGCTGAAGCTGAAAGCTCTGCCCCTTCCAGGAAATGCCGGCGGATTGCCCCCCGGGCGATTTGGGGGCTCTGCAGCCCTCGTTTAGCGGTGGGAATGCGGCGGATTACTTGGGAGCACTGAAGCGAACTATAAGGAAGCTTTTGCCAGCGAGGGCCACAAAATATTGCATCGAGGGCCACACATGGCCCGCGAGCCGCGAGTTTAAGACCCCTGCAGTAGACTATCCCATGCTGACCGTTTCGCTCTCCACCGCCGTCTCAGGCTCCCCGCACGGTGCAGAGGCCGACCTAGAGGTCGTCAATGCTGCGCCTACGTGAAGTGCAGCTGTCAAAATCATGGCTACATTGTCTGCGACGCACTGCGCAAGCGCAGTAGTTCTGCAAATTCGCATCCAATTCAATAATTATCAAATCAGATTTGCACCCAATTCAATAATAATTATCAAATCAGATGCTCAATCAGCCGCCAAGTCAAGTGATGTATGGGCACCATTACACACTGTCTTCCTGTCAGCACAATGACTGTTTGGTGTGACAGTCTGATTATTATTGATGGTGATTACTCCAGAGTTGCAATGCTTCCCGCTCTGTGCAGCTTAATTTACCCTGTCAGAATATGGGAGCTACTAGAAAGTTACTAGGAAGCACAAACTTCTGAAGAGTGCCAGCATGCATGGATTTTGTGGCTGGGAAAAATTGCTATTTGAGCTTATACATCCCTTTTTAGACATGCACAACAGGCTGGAAAACTAAAATGACAAACGGTTTAAAAACATTAACATACAAAAACACCAATTTACATTTGGTGGGTTTGCAGATTAGCTAAACTGTTTTGGCAAGAAGCTGAAAATCTCATCAATAGCAGATTGCAAGGCTGATATAACCAAGGAATGCATGGTTAGGCTCTACCATGGAAACAAAACATAAAAGTTTCATGTTTAGTATCCAGATCCACTTTGTGTCAGGAACGATGCATGCATAAAAAATAATTGTAAAATAAATATGAATAGGATAACCTAATAATCCACTTCCCTGGTCTCATCTCAGCACTTGGCTCTGGATACTCTGTGTATTCTTAGGACAATGAAGAGCTCTGTTTCCAGGAGTGCCAAATCAGATTGGCTCGGGATTCCTTGTCTTCCACTCTTGCCAATAAACATTGATTGTTGTCAATCCGGTTTACCTTTCCAATGGCCATTTCAGATATAAGGCTGGGAGATTTCCAAGATTTAGCAGCAATTTGGTCGCCATTGTGACAAAGTGATCATCAATTTCTTAATTGGTTTTATGATAAAACCAATTAAGAAATGTGATTACTTTGTCACAATGGCGACCAAATAAATTGCTGCTAAATCTTGGAAATCTCCCAGCCTTATATCTGAAATGGCCATTGGAAAGGTAAACCGGATTGACAACAATCAATGTTTATTGGCAAGAGTGGAAGACAAGGAATCCCGAGCCAATCTGATTTGGCACTCCTGGAAACAGAGCTCTTCATTGTCATAAGAATACACAGAGTATCCAGAGCCAAGTGCTGAGGTGAGACCAGGAGAGTGGATTTCTAGGTTATCCTATTCATATTTACTTTACATGCATTTTTTTATGCATACATCGTTCCTGACACAAGTGAATCGGGATACTAAACAAGAAACACTACAGAGCTTTTATAGAACTTTTTTCAGCACCACACTGGAGGTGCACGGCAGACACTCCTCCAAGCTGGTGTCCACATACAGGGCTGGTGCACACCAGAGCGGTTCTGGAGCATTTTTAAAATGCTTGCAGGGGGAAAACCGTTTGGCTAATGAAAGTGAACGGTATGGTGCACACCAGAGCAGGTCGTTTTTTCCACAAACGCAAACTCGGGGGTTGCAGCATTTTTTAGATTTCTGAGGCGTTTCTGCCTCAATGTTACAGTACAGGAAAGTGGAAAACCGCTCTGGAAAACGCTAGATCAGAACGGTTTTCCAGGCATTTTTTGTTACAGAAGCTGTTCAAGTAACCGCTTTACTGCAACAATATTTGAAATCTGCTACACAAAAACGCTCGGCAAGTGTAGAAAACCTCTCTAAACATGCCTAGAATCCCTCTGAAATCTGCTTCATAAACCTCTAGCGTTTTGCGTATCTGCTAGAAGTTTTTGGCGTGCACTTGCCCACAGTGTACTTGTAAAGCCTGTTCTGTTCCACTGCTAACAATCAATAAAAAAAATATACAAAATGGCTCATGTAGGGCAGATACATGGCATAGCTTTCTTGTTTTATTTTTATAGAAGGTAAAATTTCACTTTAAGCATTTTGACTTTAGATGTCCTCAAATATTAAAGGCAGAAAAGAAGATCAGCTTCATGTACAAAAACATTTAGGCAATGGCAGGGAAGGCTCTCTAGGACTCAAGACAGAAATGTCAAAATGCACCAACGCCAATCTAAAGGCGAATACACAGATACACAATGCATTGTTCAAGTGACAATTTAGGGCTCAGTGCTGTATAACCGTGCCGCTATGCTACAGTCAAGCAATGTGTCCTGTTGTCCTGGGCAAGGAGAAGGTACAAAGTGCATGAATTGAGAGGGATATGGAGGCTGCCATATTTATCTCCTTTTTAACAATACCAGTTGCCGGACATCTTGTTGATCTTTTAGGTATCAGTAGTGTCTGAATAACACACCTGAAATAAGCATGTGGCAAATCTAGCTAGACTTTAGTCAAACACCTGATCTGCATGCCTGTTCAGGGTCTATAGATAAGAGTATTAGAAGTACGTTACGTGATACTGCACTGCATGAATCGCAATATGCCAGCGGATTCCATCGCACTGCCAATGTGTCTATGTGAATATACCATTACAATGTAATTGCATTGTGCTAGCCATGCACCGCAATGCCCCAGTGTAAAAGTAGCCTAAAGTGTTCCTTTGTCCCATAATGGACATTTAAAGGGAATCTGAAGTGAAAATAAACATACGAGATTATGAATTGTATGTGTAGTACAGCTAAGAAATAGAACATTAGTAGCAAAGAAAATAATCTCATATTGTGTTCAGTACTGGAAGAGAAAAGGAACTTCAGTTCTCTATACAAAAGAGCTTCTCAGAGCTCTCAGACCCAACTTGGGTCGGCTACAGTACTGTTTTCTGAAGCACTTATCTCAACCTGTCTCTCGCTGTCATGTTTAAGGTTTTACTGCCAGGAAGTTCAAAGGGCCATTACTTCTGCTCTATTTCATCATTTAATATACAGAGTGTAATTTGTAAACTGCAAATGTTGCAATGTAAATATATTTAAAAAAAAAAGCTATATAACAAAAAATATGAGACTTTTCTTTGCTACTAATATTCTATTAATTATCCAAACTACACACACAATTCATTATATCTTACATTTTTTATTTTGTGCTTCAGTTAAAGCGGACCCAAACCAAACATTTTTTTAATTCAAAAATATTTAGTTGCAGCACTCCGACACATACAAAGATAAATAAACACTCCTTCAAGCCTATGAGCATTTCAGTGCATGCTTTTCATCCTTCTCTTTTCATAACTAGGGTTTTACAGGTGGCAGCCATTAGCAATTCCTCCTTTGCTGGATACCATCTACTCCACCAGTTTGCCTGATTCTGTCCCGGCAATATGAAAGGAAGGGAGGGGTTCCTCCAATAAATCCTGCTATTTATTATTATCATTTAGAGAATAGATTTTATTTCTGAAATCATGTATTTTTAATTTGGGTCCACTTTAACTCATCTGAGACTTCTGTTGCCCAAAGAGATCTTTTGTTTTGGGCAGCAGTTTAGCGACAAGCTCTGTACCAATTACAAGGATTGGTGCAGTATCAGGTGGGGGAAAGGGCAGGCCAGAAGTACAGTGTCATAGTTGGATGCCCACTTCCACAGCATAAGCACTACACCTAGGAGAGCCGCCATACCCCCTAAAAATGCTTTAAAGAGGAGCTGTTAGGTATAGGGTCTCAGAGAAAATAAACACATATATCAGTAGCTAAAGATTGGCTGTACTTACATTACATATGCATTTCACTGTCCACGTTTGTACTTCACATAATTTTTATATAGTATTTGCAGAGAATGATGCTCCTGACAGCTCATGGCAGGTTCCATGTTTGTCTGTCTCCTATGAAGCTAAATGTGTCGTCATGTCCTGCCTGCTTCCTGATGATTCCACTCTCACAAACGCTGGTAATGAATAACACTACTGTGCAGTGAATATTAATTAGCCATGTGGCTAGGAACAATAGCTGACTCCTGCAGTGTACTCTGCCCGAGATTTATTAGTGCTGTGAGCTAGACTGTTACATGCTGTTGAAACTTGAGCCTCACTAGCAGCCAGGGGAGGGCCCCAGAATGCTTTGCAGTATCTGTTATTCGGCTTGAGTCCTCCTTAGGAGCCTGGGAATACGGAGCCTTGCTGTCAGCAAACATCTAAAGTAAGGCCTAGTGCACACCAGAGCGTTTCCGCTGCGGTTTGCGATCCTCCTGCGGGTGCGGATCCGCTAGGGTAATGTATTTCAATGGGCTGGTGCACACCAGAGCGGGAGGCGTTTTGCAGAAACGCATACTCCCGGGCTGCAGCAGATTTTGGATTGCGGATGCGTTTCTGCCTCAATGTTAAGTATAGGAAAAACGCAAACCGCTCTGAAAAACGGCACTTCAGAGCGGTTTGCCAGGCGTTTTTTGTTACAGTAGCTGTTCAGTAACAGCTTTACTGTAACAATACAGGAAATCTACTACACCAAAACCGCTACACAAAACCGCAAAACGCTAGCTGAAACGCTACAGAAAAAGAAGAAAAAGCGTTTCAAAATCTGCTAGCATTTTGCGGATCTGCTAGCGGTTTTTGGTGTGCACCAGGCCTAAGAGAGATTTTTAACTGCAGTATTGCCTTTTTGGCTTCCTTCTAAACTGTTTAACACAAGAGAATAGAGGTTTAAATTAGCTTTTGCAGCCTGACGGTTACTCTTTAAATTTTTTTAAAGTTTATTTGCAAACAAAATTGCACAATTCATTAAAGGAATCATCAAGCAAATAAAAAATAAATAAAAAAAAAAACAGAACTACTGCGTCTGCTCAGCCCTTGCATAAAAAATTTTGAAAAAAAAAATAGGAATATGTCTGCAGAATGAATTCAAAGCTTTGCAATCTTTAGCTGCCTGCTCACTCCACCTTCTAGTCATGCTAAAGCCATGATCAGGGCCGGATTTACATCACAGGAACCTATAGGCACATATGTCCTGGCACCCTACACTTTACCCTCATAGAACATACAGACCCCTGCCAAACTGCACCGCAACAGTGCTGGCTGTCCCAGCTGTCACTTCTTCCTTAGTTTCATTGAAGGTCATAGGTTTCTAGAGGTGCCCACAAGTATTAGGTAGCTAGAGGTGTCCCCGATTGACGGGAGATCTGGTCAGTGGAATGCAGAGACCCAGGTGAGTAACCTCTCATTTACACTGCGCTCGGGACTCTGCATAGGGACGGAGGGAGGGAGGCAGTCTGGGAGGGGAGTGCGCCACCTTTGACCTCAGGTGCCTGTAGGCTCGTGAATACAGTGACTTAAGGCAAATCCGGGCCTGGCCATGATACTCAGCAGGGAGGCGTGGCATCATCCAACAGACCAATCACGCCGTGCCCACGTGACTAAAGGGTGAGTGATTCAGTCTGGCTGCTAAGAAACTCTCTGAACTGGGGGAGCAGATAGTTTCTTTTTTTTATTTTGCAAAACTAAAAAATGTTTACATACTTTTTTTCATGTATAATTAAATATTTAATTAAACGCATACAGAAAAAAAAAAAAAACCTTACGGGAAGGCAAGCGATCATCCACAAGCGCTTTCTTTCACTGCGCAGGTGCAGTTCACAACTCAGGCCTGTGCAATTCAGAATAGCTGTGTGCTGCTCAGAGGAATGTCTGGAAGGTGCAGGAGGTATGAAGTCTGGGGACAAAGACTTGGGGGGTTGGGGGGGAGGGAGGTTTCAAGGACAATGAGAAGCTCCAGGACAGATCATCTGGGATTCATTTCATCGGTTTTTCCCTGGTTCAGGGGTACCTTGAGTAAACTCTGGCTACATGCAAGCTAAGACAAGTAGGTGGGATGAGTAAAAGTACATTTAAAGGACACCTGAAGTGGGGAGGGTATGGAGGCTGACATATCGATTTCCTTTTAAACAATGCAATTTGCCTGGTTGTCCTACTGATCCCCTGCCTCTAATACTTTTAGCCATAGCCCCTGAACAAGCATGCAGATCAGATGTCTCTGACTGAAGTCTGACTGGATTAGATGTCTCTGACTGAAGTCTGACTGGATTAGCCGCATGCTTGTTTCAGGTGTGTGATTCAGACATTACTGCAGCCAAGGAGATCAGCAGGATTCCAGGCAACTGGTATTGTTTAAAATGAAATAAATATGGCAGCCTCCATATCACTCTCACTTCAGGTGTCCAGTAATATTCTAGGGGGGGGGGGGGGGGGAAATCGAAAAATCATACACATGCTTGACTTAAGTAGGCTGAGGCGGCCAATAACGACCGCCTCAGCTGATAGGTGTGTGTATGGAACCACCAACCAGCAAGTGATCTGCCAGGCGGATCTACTCACCCCCAGCGACACCGATCCCCCGCAGATCCCATTGTTCATGCTGCTCCTCTGCATGGCTTCACATATTTGCGACTTATCGTCTCTCCGTCGCTCCCCCGCATACCAACAAAGCGCTACAGATAAATAGCTGACATGCGTGTGCAGCCCAGCCCAGTGATGTCACTCAAGGGGATCAGGTCCCAATCCCAGACAGTGACACAGACAGTGACATCCATCAAAGGTTTGTATGCACCTTAACAGTCTATTTACTTCAGCTGTGCAATGCTGGGAATACAGGGTTAGATCCGGAGGCTCGATTAGCCGCCGGATCGACTCCCGCCACGTCCACGCGGCCGCCCAGATCGATTCCCACTCGTCCCCGCGGGCGCTTCCTTATCTTCCGCTCGATTTCCACTATTGTCCGCCCAAGGGTATCGAGCGGGGAATCGATCCGCGCGGTGATCGGACCTGTCGGAAATTATCAATCGAGCCATCAGCAGCTCGATTGATAAGAAGTAACGCACAGTGTATCCCCAGCATAATCCGAAGCATATTCAGAAGTGAGAATTTAAGGTATATGCACAATTAAACTAGTATGACATAAGGGTGTGTACAGTATTCACAAAGTCAAACTTACGTGCGCGGTCTGTGAATACAACACAAAGTGTTTAAGTGTGGCAAGAGCGATACAATCCATAGAGTTAATGACATGCTAAACTGGGATGTATGCCCAATATGAGACTGCTAAAATACAATCACAACACGCTCTGGTAACGGATTCACCATCTGTGCTGCACAGCATACTATGTGCACAAACAAAAGACTCAGTCACAATATAGAAAGTTCAACACAAAAACAATACAAAACATATGGTTCATGCCTGACACATTTCTGAGCCAAATATTATGCCATGGGATAACTGAATTAGCTATATTACTGTACATCACTGTCTTGCCACATAACACGCTAGCTCTCTTCCTAATCAACCCAATAATAAAGCAGACTTACATGACTTCAGCATGATGGCTTAGCTATTAGTGTCCAGGAGATAGTCACAGGGAAAGGAACGTATATTAGCAGCCTTTTCCTTAAATCTAGGTTTGCCTGTTACATTAGCCTCTGCTTTCCAGTGTGGAGGTCAGGGCACCTGTTCACACTGGCAGGAACCTGACCCACACCACCAACAACACACACTTCATGTTTGCTAAACAAAGACGACAGCAGCCTGCTGGATATTGTGGGTGTTAGATTTCAGCTCCAATACCAAGCATGTCATTACAAATAATATTTCATCAAGTTAAAGAAATAAATCAATCCATGTCCTATTAAAAAAACATTCCACCCCAAAACTGTGATTTCCATAATATTAAAGGGTATCTCCGGCCACAGGAATGCAAGTATACATTTTCCCATATGTCCAGACTCAAATCCAATAGACCACTATAATTTTATATGGTTTTTGCTGTATCTAGAAATTTTTATACAGTAGGTAGGAGGCTCATTGTCTCATCTGCTTACCCCTGTGTCTCCTTCCCTAATGTCTCCACCCCACTATGCTCTAGATTGTAAGCTCGCAAGGGCAAGGACTGCCTCCTAGTGTTTCTTATGGTGCCCATACACGGTACAATTGAAATGTTCTAATTTCCTGTTTATTCAACCAAAACTATTGAATAGAGTGAAAACCAAAAAGGAACAATTTTTATGATCTAGAAAACACTAACGATTATTCTGTTTTTTTCTTCATTTTCGGCAATTTTTCTCAGATTTTCGGACTATGGTACCTCAAAAATAATTTTAAAACTATTCAACAAAACGGAATAATCAATCAAATTTCTCTGCTAGAAGAAAAAAAATTGTACCGTGCACGGGCACCATAATTCTGATGTAATTTAGCATATGAACAAGTACATTAGCCATGCACATGGTACATGGGCAGCACGGTGGCGTAGTGGTTAGCACTCTCGCCTTGCAGCGCTGGGTCCCCGGTTCGAATCCCAGCCAGGTCAACATCTGCAAGGAGTTATGTTCTCCCCGTGTCTGCGTGGGTTTTCTCCAGGCACTCTGGTTTCCTCCCACAAAAATAAAAGTGTGTGTGCGCGTGCACAATATTTTGAATTTGTCATGTATCTAAGCTCTGTTAATATCTGTTCTGTACTGTGTATAGTACTAGGTAGGACAGTACTATATAAATGAAAATAGAAAAAATAATAGTTGATTAGTTGAGCATATTGACAGGCATGTTCAGTGATATGCAATTAATTCCGATGCAGGATTATGTTTTCTTTTCTTTTTTTAATAGAAATTGAAAATAGAGCATAGTGTTTACTATTTACCTGCATCAGTGTTTTACTTCAGCTAACATCTGGAAATATGCCTGAAGAAGGGGACTAGATCCCAGAAAGCTTGCATTATTTAACGCTATCAGTTAGCCATTAAAAGGTATTATTTTTTACAAAACGTTGTTTTTCCTACCTATAAAAGAGAGCACTCAACTTCTACTTTGCAGGGCTGTGGAGTCGGTACAAAAATCTTCAGACTCCAACTCAGACTCCGGATACCCAAAATAGCTCCGACTCCTTAGTCCAATACTTACCAGGGCTGTGGATTTTGTACACAAATCATCCGACTGACTCATCAGTTTATGAAATCACCGACTCCAACTCCAGGTACCCAAAATTGCCCCGACTCCGACTCCACAGCCCTGCTACTTTGACAGGATTTTATTGGTCCATTTTCAAGCTGCATAATTGGCATAATGACCTGCAACAACAACTATTTGCATCTCATTGACCATCCATAATTCAGACAAAAGATCAACACTTGTTTAAGATGATCAGATCAGGCTCAAAATCGGTATGTATGACTAACGGTGGCTATACACCACTCAATTTATTTATTTTTCCTTTAGATATTTAAAATTAAATTTTCTTGAGTAATTGATTGTATTGTTTGCAAAATCAAATTCACCATACACTATTCATTTTTATTTATTTTTTTTGAAAAAAAGTGATCAGAATTTTCTACCACTGCCCATAGATCAAAAGATTGAAAATGTGGCAAAATACATTTATCTATACAAATCAATAATTGATTGAGTGTATCGCAGTATACTCCGGACAATGTGAATTGGATTGACAGCGGCGCTTGTGCAGGCGCAGTAGAGGACGACCTTGTGAGGTCGACTGCTGCACCAGCGGGGACCCAGGGCCAGCACCTGGGAGTGGAGCTGTGGCGTGGGACACACTGACTGCCAGAGGGCTGGAGGAAGCCCCAAGTAAGTAGATTTTTTTTCTATAGCCTGGACATTTCCTTTAATTACACAATGTGCTTACCTTCTGAATTGCCATAGAGATACATATATAGCCATGGCCAATATTTTAAATATAAGTACATCTTTGGCTACATTGTGTCGTAAATTGTCACTTCTGTAAGATGATCATTTCTGATCCTGTGCAAAAATGTAGCGTCAGTACAATGGTCCTGCGAAGCTCTATAAAGATTTGTCACAATGGATCTCTGAAGGACAGACAATGGAGAAGCACTATTGTTTTCTATCCTTTCTGCAGGTGCCACTTGCTCATCAGCCAATCAATGTCTCTGTGTCCAAAGTAGCAGAACTGACTTGACAGCTGTAACCAAGCACTGCGTCTGTACAGTAATCATTAATCCAGCTGCTGTCCTGAACAATCACCATCATTTCAGTGGATAGCGCGTTTACGTAGTTCTTGAGCCCGTTCAGCGCTGAACTGGCGCGGACTGGCTTGGTTAGCAGGTGTTGACTAGTGCTTGATAGTAACTTTACTGAAAATAGCAGGCATTTTCCTTTCACTCCTATGGTGGTCAAATCACTGGCTAGCACCACCACAAAGCCAGCAGCAGAATTGGCCTGTATGGCTGATATTGTGGTGAAATCCCTCCCACAGTGTGATGTCCTGACAGTTTCCCGTCTGTGAGCTTTGTTGCATTGTGGGAAATAACAGCTGTTTCCAACTGTCAAGCAACCAGTATCTCCCTCTGTGCATATGTATATCTATAAAAACCAACAACCTTTTAGGCCCAGTTTACAGTTATAACTGAAAGGACAACTGATTTTAAAAGTAATGCCCATGTTTCCCAATGGAAAGCTTTTTCATAATGCACTGCTATAGAGAAAAAAAAAACAGCATACCAACTGATTAAGTGTAAATGGGGCCTTATGCTAGGTACACACTAGGAGATTTTATGGTCGATTTACTGTCAGATCAATTATTTCCAACATGTCCGATTTGCTTTCCGATCGATTTCCGGGCATTTTCCGATCGATTTCCATTAACTTTATTAGGAAATCGATCAGAAAATGCTCGGAGATCAATCGGAAAGCAAATCGAACACGATGGAAATAATCGATCTGACAGTAAATCGTACATAAAATCTCATAGTGGGTACACAGCATTAGTCTATCGCAATGTTAGTGGAAGTGGTTATAAATAATGACAGTAGGTGCTGTCTAGTTTTCCCTCTTGTCTGCCAGTAGTAAAGATGATTATGTGCAGGCTGAGTGTGGATCAAACAACAAGAACAAATTACACGGCGAATATCAATCATTTCTTGATCTCTCCTTTTTAACATCTCACTGCAAGTACTGATTTATTTCCCCCTTTTCGTTAAAGTTCCTTTAGGCAGCTGAGCCTACTATTCCCCTTCACTCTCCCTGCCGGAAGCAGCTCTGTCAGGCACTTTGTATCCTCCCTTGCATTGCTGTGGTATAGAAGCTGCCCCAGGGGCCAGGTCCTGATAGCTTTGGGTGATGAGCATTGTGCATGTGTACACACCACAACACATTATAAAGTGATGCTAAATGCCAGGGATCACTTGCCGTGTAAACTAGTCCTTAATCTGCTTATACCAACAAGCAAACTGCGATAGCAGTTGAAAGAAAAGAAGATAATACTGATACTAATCAGACCCTATGCCAGTTTAAATGAACACAAATACACATACATAGTGTGCCTATTGTAACAACACAGGACATAAGAGCTTTGTGTAACCACAAACTTCCTACGTTTACTATAAACACCAAACCTTTTATTGTTTAAAAAACAAACATACACTCCAAGTGTATCATTCCAACAAGGCCACTATCGGAGTTTGTTGTAACTTTTTGACCTTGTTCCGTCCTGTCCCTTCAGGAAATTCTGCAGCACACTTTCATGGCTGCCATCACCTGTTAGCATGGCAGCCCGTTGGACACATACATGAGTTGTACACATCCTTTTATTCTAATCTAGGACAACTAGGTGTGCCAAAGTGAAAACGGTACTGTTTTCATTACACAGTGGCCAGTATTATGCTCAGTCCTACAATTGTACTGCGCTGGCCAGCAGGTCCATCAAATACTATTGCACAACTTTGCAGAATGTTTTCCACAAACAGCCAAGAAAACAATATAATATTGATTTCTATAGTGAAAGAGGCACTAATATCACAGAGAAAAAGGGAGGGGTGTTTAGAGGCATTTCATCTGTTGCCTTATGCTGCATACACACTTGAGATAAAAGTCTCTGGAAAAGGCAAGATCACAGACCAATTTTACCCCATTCCATGTAGTATGAGAGCCATACTCTACACAGTCTATTCTATGGAGCTGAACTCCACATCAGATAAAATCTTTGCAAGATGCTGCACACAAAGATGCCCGTACACATTCAAAAGATCATTATCTACAAAAGATCTCTTCCTGCAATAGATCCATTCCTTCAAAATGCATTCACAGTCTATGAGATCTGCAGATCCTCATACACACCTCCCAGCCCTCCGATCGCCGCCGGCACTTTTACCCTGCAGGGAGTCCCGTTCTGAACGGGATTCCCTGTATGGGCTTCCCCATCGCCATGGCGACGATCGCGATGCGGACGTCATCGACGTCCTGTTGTCAGCGAGTGTCCCGATCCACCCCTCAGCACTGCCTGGCACTGATTGGCCAGGCAGCGCAGGGGTCTCGTGGGGGGGGGGGGGGCGGCGCAGCGGATAGCGGCGAATCGGCGGGTGGCGGCGGCGATCGTTATGCACACGCAGCTAGCAAAGTGCTAGCTGCGTGTAGCAAAAAAAAATTATGTAAATCGGCCCAGCAGGGCCTGAGCGGCACCCTCCGGCGGCTTACCCCATGTCCAGCACGGGGTTACCGCTAAGGAGGTTAAAGGACATTCGAGGTGAAAATAAACTGATGAGATAAACCATTGTATCTATCCTCCTTCTCCTGAAAATGACTTTTAAGATATCCCACAGTTTTATATTTAAATCTAGTTTTTAAGTTTTTACTGTTTCATTGTCTCTGCTCAATAACACCTTCAGCAAATCTATGAACTGTTGACTATCTCTTTCCTGCTCTCAGAAGCCATTTACTGACAGGAAAGTGCTTTATGGCTGTAATTCCTTATCAGTGAGGGTTATGCTATAGTCCGACCCCATTCCGACCCGGACAGAAACTGTCACATGCATACCTGATGTTTAACTCTTTTGGTCAGAGAGAGAAAAAAGAATGAAGCCTAGTTATGTGTGTACTAGGTACTGTACATGTTTATCTCATTGTGTCACATGTCACCTCGGTTGTCCTTTAATAGAGGTTGGCTGCAGTAGGTAACCACTCTGATGGCCCTACACATTACTGAATGTAGAGTGTAGCAATATAGTCCTTGGCCTTATTTACCATTATGAACTTTAGTTCTTGTGACATCCCAGTGCATTAGTTCCTCTCACTTAGAAGGGATAGCTTAAATCTAGTTTTTCTTAGGTGTGTGTGGAACGCCACAAGGTATGCCAAATCCACTCAGATTGCCTATTATACACCATTATTGTATGCCGCTTGGAACTAATCCTTTCAAATGCACTTCCTGATCATTTTGTTTGGCCCAATTCCAAGCTGCATAGCATTCCCATTAAATCTGCCAGCTGGCATTACTAGCCTTTCATTGACCAACGCTGGATTAGACATTTTGCTTGATAAAAATCTGTTCTTGAGCGGCAGCAAAGCAGGTTATGCTGAGGATACACGGTAAAATACTTTATCAATCGAGCCGCTGATGGCTCGATTGATAATTTCCGACAGGTCCGATGACCCGCCGGATCGACTCCCCGCTCGATCCCTGCGGGCGGACAATAGCGGGGAATCGAGCGAAAGATAAGGAGCGCCCGCGGGGATCGATCTAGGCGCCGGCGGGGTCGTGCCGGGATCGAGCCAGCGGATCGATCCGGCGCAACTATCTTACCGTGTATCCCCAGCATTACATTGGTGAGTGCCTGCAATCAGCGCCTTAATGCATTGAGCGTAAACATTGTAGCAGTGATGGCAATACGGACATCGGATCAAACTGCTCCTGAAATCTGATGTGCATGGTTATTCAGCTAAACAATCAATGTCAAGGACATTCTAAACTTTCCACCCTTAATACAGTTTTAAGTAGAGCTCCATTTCAAGGCCAGTTCAGATGTGTGCAAAACAGACATTACAAGAAGATCATTGCACTCATTGTTTAAGTGCTGTCCATTCATGTCAATGGACTGCTGTTCTGTGCAAACACCGAAACAATGCAAAACGCAATGTGCTTGAGCACCAGCCTGAGCCAGCCTTAGGGCTGATTCAGATATGCGTCTGAACCAGCAGCCCAGCTTTTCGGTCAAATGCGTTAGTCAGTCCTGGAGGCTACATTAAGAATCTAGGATGAAAGGAGAAGATGGGAAATAACAGGATTGAGCGTGGTGTTTGCAGAAATGACCGGTAACAATTGTACCAACCGCTGATTCAGCACCCATCTGAACCAGCCTTAAAACTTCACCTTTTTATTTACCTGCAGCATTTGTAGACAGAACGCTCTGAGGGTAACAGGTCTCTCCTCTTCCATGAGGCGCTTCCCCACCACATTCATTCTACCTCAGTCTGTAATGGTGGTTGATGATCACAGGATATCTGCTTTTACAGTCATATAGATTAAGTAGCTAACACAAGTCATTTGTGTAATAAGTGACTGAGGTATGCGCTCATTATCTGGATCCACAGGAAAACATCAATAACTATTACATTAAAATAATGCAGTTTTGCAGAAAAAATTAAGCATGGCGTTGGCAGATCGGAAGCAAACAGGATTTTCAAACCGTTAGAAAAATATATGTATTACCTGCTTTCTACTCAGGGACTTTGCACCTTATATCTAGTAAGAAGAAGAAGAAAAATCAACATTCCTGGTGTACAAAAACTTCAGCTCAATGCTTCTAAATGGAAAGAGTAGCTTTTCCTAAAGCAGAACGCAGAAAAACTGCTTCCTCAGAGAGTCCACAGCACAGGAGGGATGGTCAGCAAGCTATTTACAGCAGAGTCTCGGTTATCTGGCACTCACAGGGATCGGTGATACCAAATAAGTGTTCTATCTGGTTGCTTGAGGCTACTTACACACCAGGACGTTGCGTTTAGGGGACGTTATAGGGCACATAACCTGCCCCTAACGCAACGCCTGGTGGTGTTGGAGCAGGACGCTACCAAGAGCCGCGTTACAAGCAGCTCTTGGTGCGTCTGCTCTGTCGGAGGCGCTGTGGAGACCACGTGAGCGGAGCTCTCCACATCACGTAGTCCCGTCAGCCAATCAGCGGCCGCTCCTAAGAGTAAACACTGCAAGTGCAGTGGATGCAAGTAGCCATGTGCTTGGCTACGTAGCGGCCTCTCCCCACCTCCTTTCCGCCCCTAAAATTAAAAAAACACCCGTACTAAGCATGAGCAAACAGTCTAACGCGGCTTAAAGTACTGCATGCAGTATGTTGTCTTGACGTGAAGCGTTACTGTGTAAAGCAACGTGGGCACTGTGAACAGCCCATTGATTTTTCATTGCTGTGCGGTGGGGGTGCGTTACAGGTTGCTCTAACGTGCGCCTGTAACGTCACACTGTGAAAGTAGCCTGAGACAATGTTAAACAGGTCTAGCTAGTACAGTACTACACCCCACTATATATACATACCATTAACTCTATATAAAATGTTAAAAAGCAGTCAATGAATAGTAAATTAACCTTGAGGGAGCCATGAAGCCCAGTCTGAAGTAAACCAGAGAGTGAAATGCTAAAGATTTGATACATACCCGGGGCTTCCTCCAGCCTCATAACCACATCTGAGTCCCACGCCGTCCTCCCGCTGTCTGCCGTTCAGCCCCGGTTACTAGCTCAGACGCGTCAGTCTGGGTCTTCTGCGCATGGTACCAGGGCTAATCGCGGCTGTATGACAGACCGCGGGAGGACGGTGTGGGACTCAGACGTGCTTATGAAGCTGGAGGAAGTCCCGGGTAAGTATCAAATCTTTCACGTCTCTGGTTTACTTTAAAGGAAAACTTAAGTCAAATAAAAAAAATGACATTTACTCACCTGGGGCATCCCTCAGCACCCCGAAGCTGGATGGTGCCCTCGCAGCCCCGCTCCGATCGTCCTGTCCCCGCCAGCGGCTACTTCCGGTTCGGCGACAGCCGCCGACAGGCTGGGAACGCGGCTGATTTTCCGCGTTCCCAGCCGCTGCTATCACCCTCTATGCTGCTATAGCGTCTATATATACGCTATAGCAGCATAGAGGGTGATAGCAGCGGCTGGGAACGCGGAAAATCAGCCGCGTTCCCAGCCTGTCGGCGGCTGTCGCCGAACCGGAAGTAGCCGCCGGCGGGGACAGGACGATCGGAGCGGGGCTGCGAGGGCACCATCCAGCTTCGGGGTGCTGAGGGATGCCCCAGGTGAGTAAATGTCATTTTTTTTATTTGACTTAAGTTTTCCTTTAAGCACAGCAGATCCCACAAACAGCCTAAGAAGCTGACCTTTAGCAGTGCGAGTACTGCCGGTGATTCGTGCTGGTTGATTGAGACTGCTGGTTAGTTGAGTTCCGGATAACCAGGACTCTACTGTTTATGCAAATGTAAGTGACTTGGGATTAGACAAATAAAAAGCTTAGATAGGAGAAAAAAATAAGCTTTATATTAATATTTCTTGAAATCATGGACGCTTGGCCAATCACATGAGTCGGCAGGATCTGACTGTCATCCACCAACGAGCGTTCTCTTTTTCCAAAAATAGTTTTTACATCACTTTTTAACCAGCGTGGCGTTATATTAGGATCGCCAGGCTGGCGACCGGACGTTTTTTTTAAATTAAAAAAAAAAAAACTATTGCATGCAGCCAACTGAAAGTTGGCTGCATGAAAGCCCACTAGAGGGTGCTCCTGATGCGTACTTCTGATCGCCTCCGGTGATCAGAAGTAACAAGAAAGGCCGCGATGAGCGGCCCTTCTTGTTTTGCTTTCCTCGTCGCCTTGGCTACGAGCAGAGCGACGTCATGGACGTCAGCCGACATCCTGACGTCAGCCGCCTCCGATCCAGCCCTTAGCGCTGGCCGGAATTGTTTGGTCCGGCTGCGCTGGGCTCGGGCGACTGGGGGGACCCTCTTTCACCCACGCACGCAGCGCATCGCCGCGGCGCCGATCAGGTAGCACACGTGTCTGGCAAAGTGACGGCTGCGTGTGCACCTTTTTATTTGATGAAAATCGGCCCAGCAGGGTCTGAGCGGCAGCCTCCGGCGGTAATGGACGAGCTGAGCTCGTCCATACCGCCAGGCTGGTCAAAAAGGTTTTGAAAAGGAAAGCCTTAGGCCCTGTTCATACTGTCCGCGTTTACAGAACGCATACAAATTCAAAGAAACACAAGCTGAAAAGCGCATGCGTTTGTATGCGTTTTTCTTGCGTTCAAATGAGTTTTCTATTGCGTTTTGCACACACGTCACACAGGAAACAGAAAAGAACTATGGGAAACGCAGAGGGAAACGTACGCTAAAAAGGAAATAGTACGCATTTTTGATACGCATCTATAGACTTTTATTACGTCCGTTTCTGTGCGTGACGCACAGAACTGCGTGCAGCAATGCGGATGAGAAACGTATGTGTCTCTTACTCATACATGTGAACGAGGCTATTAGAAAACATTAGTACCCGTTTCTATGTACAAAGTCTGCCCGTATGCTTTCTGTAAAAACGGCTAGGAACGCACATAGTCTGAACGGGGCCTTAGTGAAATGTAAACTACTGAATGTGAATCATTCAGTTCTAAGCTGCATCTAATTAGCATTAAATGTGCATGTTAAGGCTCGTACACATGCAACAATCAGAAATCTGAACCGACCTGTTGATTCAACCAGCCAATCTAATGGGAAATTACATCGTGTGTACCAGGCATTACGCTGTAAACAATCTTTTAGAGCAAAGTAGTAATACTGAGTTTCATACCACTTTACACGCAAAGTCACACCTGAATTGGCATTGGCAGCCCTTTCTCACTCTAAGCGCATGCAGAGAAATGCTGTGTATTCCGCACTAGTGGAAACAGGCCTCAAGTGTCCCAGAGTAAAAATACCTGAACTATTGACCTTTTTTTATCTATCCCCCACTCTCAGAAATTGCCCTCTGCAGGAAAAAGCTTTATGGCTGTAATTCCTTATCAGTGAGGGTTGCTATAATCAGACAAGGATCCAAAAGCTGTCACTTTAATACAGACAGGGGAGGGGAAAAAAATGAAAAATTGCCTAATTATTAACTTGTTTGGCACAATACACATACATGTTTATCTCATGTCACCTCGAGTAAACGTAATGAAAAACTATATAGTATTCTGATAGGGGGCAGTATGTGCGTAGTAATAATAATAATAATAAAAATTAATTAAGAAGCTTTAAAAGGAATCCTTTTAAAGCTTCTTAATAAGTTGCAATAAAGGAGAAGTATAAGGAACCGACATTCTAACACTTTCCCATTTTAGTCAAGAATGCATTTAAGTTCTGTCCAGAGCTCCAGTTTAATCCTACAGTAAAAGGCTGAGCATTACTGATCTAAAGTGTCAGTATACACTACTGCTGCGGGTAAGTTTTCATGGTCTGGTCCCACTACAGTACACTTGACCTTTCTACACTTCACTGAAATTGGCAATAAAGGCCGTAAATGGCAAACATGGTTCAGTAAGTGCGGGGTGTACTTTACAAGGACACTTACATACAAGGTAATAAAATAAAAGCTTGCATCAATGCACTTTGGTTACGGAAGTGAAAAAAAGATGAGCTACAAGGATGTTCTTCAGAAACTGCCTTGTTTATATGTTGGCATAAAATGAAATTATAAGTAAAAATAGCAAAGCGCTCTCATAAACCGACAATTATGAGGCTTAATATGCTGAAATGTCATATTAATAGTAAAATACAATCCCTTATTTATTTTGTCTAGACACAATACTGAACGGGTCTGCTATCATAGATATTGCTTCCAGTTTGATATAAATACATCAAGGTTACAAGAGGACAACATCTGTATGTTCGTTTCCAACTTCAGCTAAAACAACTACAGTGTGGAAAAGGGATAGAACTACTTTTTGGATTTGGGTTCTACCACCACCTGTGGCATAAATTTCCTTCACTGGCTGCCGTGACAGGAAGTGTATAAAAGTCTCAGATGAATACAGGCATCAATAAATAAAAACCATACAGGAGTTTTCATTGCCGTCCCTCCCATACAGTTTCCTTTACCCATAGTGTTTACAGTAAAGTCACAGAGGTCCATGTAGGCCCTAGAGACCGGAAGTTAAGAAGATAACCCTTAGGCCCGGTTGGCACAGATCTGTGCAAAAAATAATTATAATGGCATCAGCTTACTATCTGTGACTCTCCGTTGTATTCGTGCACGGTCAATGCAGCGCATCCATTGATCCAGAAAAAAATAAAATCACCGCAGACCCAAACTTTCAGATCCGTTTGAACAGAGCAATGTGAATGGATGCTACTAATTAATATACAATAGGATTTGTTCACCTCCATTAGGGTCTGTTCCATTACGCTCTGCTAAACGGACGACTGTTTTTTTAGTCCGATGTGAACTGGGCCTTACCCGCTTTGTCCAAAACTAACAAGAAAGGTTTGACAGTACTGTGGGGAAAGAAGCTGTCCCTTTAGTTTAGCTGAAATAGATAAAAAGCATTGATGGCAAACTTTATCTCAGCTTGTTTAAAACCTTCACTTAGGGCCCGTTTCCACTTAAGCCGCACGCATCTGCGAGACGCACAGTGGCACGGCTATGGGATTTGCAGCTTTTTGCACCATTGTGGATGGCAATGTCAGCCAAATCGCCAGTGAAGCGTTTCGGCCAGCGGCGCCGTTTTACCCTATGACAGAGTTTCCCCACATAATTTGCCTGCGGGGAAACTACAGATTCAGCATGGAAAAAGCTCCAGTGGAAACGGGCCCTTACTGTTATGCTTGTTACATAATACTAATTGCAGACACAAGTCCCCCTAACCCACCAAGGAGCACCCCTCAATTTAGTCAATTTAGCTGGGAACGCGAGTGATTCTTCGCGTTCCCAGCCACAATATCTCCCCCTATGCTGCTATCGCGGCGTTCCTTGCCGCAGTAGCAGCATAGGGGGCCATATTGTGGCTGGGAACGCGAGTGATTCTTCACATTCCCAGCTGATGGAGAAACCGGAAGATCGGAGGGACACGGCGAGGGCACAGATCAGCTGCAGGGGGCTAAAGAAAGCCCCAGGTGAGTAAAACTTTTTTTTTTTCAGACTTAAGGTTACACTTAAAGCTACTATCTAAATAAATTTTACCACCTTTTCTTGTCACTAATACAGCTTTCTTTTGGTGCTATTTGATAGCTGCTGTGATTTTTAGTTTTTATTATAGTCATCAAAAAAGACATAAATTTTGTCAAAAAAAAATATTTTTTTAACTTTCTGTGCTGACATTTTTCAAATAAAGTAAAATTTCTATATACATTTTTGTCCAAATTTATTGTGCTACATTTCTTTGATAAAAAAAAATCCAATAAGTGTACACACTGTATTTATTGGTTTGGGTAAAAGTTATAGCGTTTACAAACTGGTGCAAAAAGTGAATTTTCCCATTTTAAAGCATCTCTGACTTTTCTGAGCACCTGTCATGTTTCATGAGGTGCTAGAATTCCAGGATAGTATAAATACCCCCAAATGACCCCATTTTGGAAAGCTGACATCCCAAAGTATTCACCAAGAGGCATGGTGAGTTCATAGAAGATTTTATTTTTTTGTCACAAGTTAGCGGAAAATGACACTTTGTGACAAAAATAAAAAAAAAGTTTCCATTTCTGCTAATTTATGACAAAAAAAAATGAAATCTGCCACGGACTCACCCTGCCCCTCTCTAAATACTTTGGGGTGTCTACTTTCCAAAATGGGGTAATTTGTGGGGTGTGTTTTCTTTCCTGGCATTTTAGGGGTGCTCAATTGTAAGCACCCCTGTAAAGCCTAAAGCTGCTGATAGGACTTTGGGCCCCTTAGCGCACCTAAGCTGCAAAAAAGTGTCACACGTGGTATCGCCATACTCCGGAGAAATAGAATGTGTTTTGGGGTGTATTTTTACACATACCCATGCTGGGTTGGAGAAATCTCTGTAAATGACAATTTTTTTATTTTTTTTTTACACACAATTGTCCATTTACATTTCTCCCACCCAGCATGGGTATGTGTAAAAATACACCCCAAAACACATTATACTACTTCTCCTGAGTACAGCGATACCACATGTGCGACACCTTTTGGCAGCCCAACGTCCTATGAGTACCTTTAGGATTTCACAGGTCATTTTGAGGCATTTGGTTTCTAGACTACTCCTCACGGTTTAGGGCCGTATAGGAACACCACAAGTGACCCCATTTTAGAAAGAAGACACCCCAAGGTATTCCGTTAGGAGTATGGCGAGTTCATAGAAGATTTTATTTTTTGTCACAAGTTAGCGGAATTAGATTTTTATTGTTTTTTTTCACAAAGTGTCATTTTTCACTACTTGTGACAAAAAATAAAATCTTCTATGAACTCACCATACACCTAACGGAATACCTTGGGATGTCTTCTCTCTAAAATGGGGTCACTTGTGGGATTCCTATACTGCCCTGGCATTTTAGGGCCCTAAAAGGGCCTGATCTGAAGGGAAGGTGTGCTAGGGGGAGACAGGTGGTGATTGATGGTTGTCTCAGGGTTTGATTAGAGGGGGGAATAGATGCAAGCAATGCACTGGGGAGGTGATTGGGGAGGGGGGGTCTGAGGGCGATCTGAGGGTCAAACAGTGGTCTGAGGGGGTGATCAAGGGGGGGGGGGGTCTGAGGGGTGCTGTGGGCGATCAGGGGGGCAGGATTAGTGTGCTTGGGTGGATGCATACACAGCTGTCTCCTACCCTGGTGGTCCCTCGATCACTTGGACCACCAGGGTAGGAGGCAGCCTGTGTAATACACTTTGTATACTTTACAAAGTGTACTATACACTTTGTAGCGGCAGATCAAGAGTTCACAACCCACTGGCGCTGCTAATTGGCCGGCAGGTTGACGTCGCGTGTGGGTGGAGCCTAAGGCAGGCAGATGCACGCGGTCCCCGGCTATTCAGTCTCCCAGGTGCTGCCGCCGATCGCCGTTAGGCGGTCCTGGGGATGCCACTTTGCCGACGCCCATAGGTAGTGGCCGGTCGGCAAGTGGTTAATTAGTGCAGGTGTGTAAAATGAGCAGATGCAAAAAAGAAAAAACCCATCCAGAGCTGACTGAGTAATACTATTTATATTGCAACATTCTGTTAATATCTTATGGAAAAAAGGAGGCATGGCGTTTTCAAGAGTCACACTACACAATGCATTAACCTTGCACCCTCACCTTCAGGAACCATCGAACCATCGTCCATCGTCATCGTCAAGGATACACCAACAAAGCAGTGCGATTCTGTGCAAAAAAAATGCTTTGCAAGCCAGGTTTCCCTAACGGTCCAGCTGTTCTCACTTTCAAGAAAATTTCTTGGAGGCCTAAAAAAAATTTCCATTGCACTTTTGTGTTCACTGTTATTTTCCTGGATGTCTCCCCTACATACACCAACCCATAGGAGCACATGAGGAAGTGCTCCTCTACCTGATCAATACCAGAATCCTGATCTACCACAAGTTGTTTAGCCAACATAACTGCAGTTAAAAATGTGGAAAAAAAGAGAAATATTCCAAAAACCAATGTAGCAATTTACCCAACGGTAAGGGATCCTCTGATGAAAGGAAATGCCAAGAAAACACAGGTGTGAAAGTCCTGGCCACAATAATTAACAAGGAAATGGGTAAGGGGGGGGGGGGGGGGGGGAATACTGTGCTGCATTAAAAAAAAAAAAAAAGTGTGTAATTGCAGCACTTAGAGGAGGTATTGGCTGCAAGGAGGGGTTAATGGCTGCAATTCTGTATGCAGTGCAGTCAATAACTCCTCCTGAGCCCCAAGTGCAGCAATAAACTTTGCTGGGTAGACTTATACTTGAGTCAATAAAAATGTCAGCTTAAGAGGGTTGAATATCGGAGTCAACATATACATGAGGTCGACTTATATTTGAGTATATACCGATATGAGATAAAAATACCATCAAACTGCAAAACACTAAAACACATGCACCAAACAACACGGCATCATAACCGCTTTAGCAATAAATGAACTGCTCCTAACACTGAATGATATTACACTGATTTTTACAAGTCATTCATAAATATTACATATCAGAATAATTCATAATCTAATCAGAAATATATAAAATCACAATGTATCACTACAGTCAAAATCACTGAAAAATAGATTCACACCAAAAAAAAGCTACAAAACTAAAAATGGTATAACAGCACAGCAAACAAATGTAACCATACTTTTCCAATTACTCAAAGTCAGCCTAAATCACAGATATTAAATGGGGAGGATGGTAGTGCAATCCTACCTACCTGGCGATATACAGAAGAAGCTTTAGGCTACATTCACAGTAGGGTGTTGTGGTGTGATGCAACAGAGTCAATTTAACACATGTATGTCTATGCAAGGTTCAGAGAGCATCGGGTGCCATCCAATGAACTACACTATGGTCTAGTGCACACCAGAGTAGTTCTGCTGCGGTTTGCGATCCGCTTGCGGGTGCGGATCCGCTAGGGTAATGTATTTCATTGGGCTGGTGCACACCAGAGCGGGAGGCGTTTTGCAGAAATGCATACTCCCAGGCTGCTGCAGATTTTGGATTGCGGATGCGTTTCTGCCTCAATGTTAAGTATAGGAAAAACGCAAACCGCTCTGAAAAACGGCACTTCAGAGCGGTTTGCCAGGCGTTTTTTGTTACAGTAGCTGTTCAGTAACAGCTTTACTGTAACAATACATGAAATCTACTACACCAAAAACGCTTCACAAAACCGCAAAATGCTAGCTGAAACGCTACAGAAAAAGAAAAAGCGTTTCAAAATCTGCTAGCATTTTGCGGATCTGCTAGCGGTTTTTGGTGTGCACCAGGCCTATCTCAACGCAGTGCATTACCATATAAGGAGCTTGTTGATAGTGGCAGTGACGCATACTTTACATTGACTGTATGCTTCACTGTATTGCAACGCATCTGCATAACATGCCATTCAACTTTTCACCTCTGTTGCATTGCATTCCGGTTTTTACAGGGCACGCAACGCAGCTCCACACTGTGAGCTTAGACATTTTTGTTTTTTTAGTGAGCAGTTTTAACCTGTGTACTCATCTATCCTACCATATAACTATATCCAACCCATACTCCACCTCTACTGCACATCCCACTACTATATTAACTCTTTCCAAAGTTGGACTTGTCTGACAGGTTGATCCCCTTCTGTAACATGCTGTGCCGCTTAATTATGCATTATGCTGGGGCGTATGCAATGCAAGGCAGAGCTACAGTGTGCAAGCTCTGTTTATGTACACTGCCGCCGGGTCACTACAGGCACCGGAGGTGTGAGAGTGCTTTGTTGCAGGGCTGCTCAAAATCGATCCGGATGCTACTTGGATAGTAGCAATCCGGATTTTTCTCAGTAATGCATTGCGGCCTGGGCGGGGGGGTTAATCTTACCCATCATGACGTCTTCTTCGTCCGTCCCTCGTTGCCTCCCACGATGCGCTCCAATCCGGCATCACGTGACTAATGCACTTCCTTCTTCAACCCGGAAGGAGGAAGTGTTTTTAGTCACGTAACGCCGGTGTAATGTCAGATATTGCAGCCCGGAAGCAGCCTTCCTCACTGAGTATCGCGCATGCTCAGTGGGAAGTTGGAGATATTTCAGCTAAATAATGTCTGCTTCCGCACCACGTACACTCCCGAAATTTTCAGGGGAGGGAGGGGACTCCCAGATCCAGCTCTGTGTCGAATTGCAGCCCCCTAGCCCCGCTAGTTCCCAAGATAGGTTTTCTGCAATCAGTCTCAGGAACCAGCGGGGCTCGGGGGCTGCAATTCGGCACAGAGCTAGATGTGGGGGTCCCCTCCCTCCCCTGAAAATTTCGGGGGGGGTGTACGTGGTGCGGAAGCGGAGATATTTAGGACGTTTCACACGTGGCTGCACAATGTAATGGGGCGCAGGCTCCTACTGCGCATGCGGGGCTGCACAACGTGCGGGGCTGCAATATCTGACATTACACCTGATTGGAGTGCATCGTGGGAGGCGACGAGGGATGGACGAGGAAGACGTCATGATAGGTAAGATTAAACCCCCCGCCCAGGCCGCAATGCATTACTGGAAAAAATCCGGATTGCTACTATCCGAGTAGCATCCAGATCGGTTTTGAGCAGCCCTGCTTTGTTGCACTAATACTCTGTCTGGTGAAGGGTGAATTCCTTTCAACCCCAGTGTCCAAGGCAGTGCAAGCCTGGGCGGGCTTTACCAACCTTCTACAGCTCCCCATTTTTCCTAAACTCCTCAGTCACCTAACAACTACAGAATCATCTCCTCATTCCTAGGCTTGCCCACCCACTTATCCTGCAATTCTTACTGTGTGGAATGTGCCATGTCCAACAGGTACATACTGTATTTGCTAGTTAGATGTAAAGTTTACTGAGCCAAGTTTGGAGGCGGGAAGAAAAGAGGAACTGGGCAGAGTTGTAAATTTGAAACATCATTGTGTAAATGCACAAACCATCAAATGGACCTTCAAAAGTTCTATTACTTCCTCCCTGTTTTCTCTCAGCCTTGTTATCCCTGCCACTGAAATGCCTTCATTGAGATCTACGGATGATCTTCATACACAAATTGCAGATAACAGAGTGAATAACAAACTGGATATACTTGACAAGGGACAGAGGTTACCTTTAGGGCCCATTCACACTTAGAACCGCAGAACGCCGGCGATTACCGCCGGCGTTTTGCGGGAGTGATTTTCCCGCGATTAGCGCGGAAAAATCACTGGACACTGCGGCGGTTTTGGAGCGATCGCGATTAGCGTGCTGTGCACGCTAATCACGATCGCTAATCGCGGAACGCTCGTCGCCGGCAAACCGCTGCATGCAGCGCGGTTGCGGTTATCGCTAACCGCAACCGCGGCAGTGAGAACACTGCCACTCGCTACATTGTGTAGCGGTTCTTGCAGAACCGCTAGCGGTTTGCCGTGAGCGGGAATCGCTCGATTCCCGCACAAGTGTGAATGGGCCCTTAGGGAAAACTGTCAAAAAACAGTATTTCCAGAGACACAGGCTGCTCAATACAAAGGATAATTTGAGCTCTTGTCTTCTGTCTGTGAAACAATTAACATAAAGAGGAATTTCAGTCATTACTTTTCATTTTAGTAATAGGAGAAGTGGGGGAAGCATTGGAATTTCTATCAGACATTCAATACCACGTTCTGGATTGGGAGATGTCTTAGAACTTCGTATCAAAGCAATAGGATCACTGAGAATAGGAAGTGCAGTGAAACTTCTCCAATATGGGCACTAGCTGTAAAAACACTATGGCACTATGAGTAATCGATTGTCAAAGAAATGTATCGTTAATGATACGATTATTCGGATGATGGATACTCAGATTCCATAATAATATTGATCGTACAGGCCCACTAAAAGAAGTAAAGCAACTATCCAATTCAATCAAATTAATGGAATCAATCAAAAAACGGATCGATTTGATCAATATTGCGATCAAACTGGAGAATCACGCATCCGAAGAACTGTATTTTTTTTTTAAAGATTTATTGAATTTTTCAAAACATACAAATATTAACACTTTAAAAAACAATAACACCCTTGGTCTTCCCCTAAGACAACCCACTCCCCTCCCCCCACAACAGAGTTGACATCTCATCATATTGTTATACCAGTGGTCCTCAAACTGCGGCCCACCGAGGCTTTTTCACTGGCCCCCCAAACACAAAATGTATAACTTATAGATGTGGCCCACTGCATCTTTAAATATCGCCGGCCCGCATATAGAATAGCAGTGCTGGCACCACCCATCCACATATTGTAGAAGCCAGCCAGCAGTCATTCGCTGGCTTCCAATCCAATTCTGCATCAGGTGACACTGCTGTCCAACTGAACGGCAGGTTGTCACCTGGATATGCTCATTGTCCTGTGCACAAAGACGTTCATCCGGCGCCGCATGACTCAATGGCTGCTGCTGGGAGTTCTCCTTCGGGCATCATTGGGGGGAATCGATACCAAGATTCAATGTAATGTTTTTCAACATCATTTTATGTATGTTCCGGCCCCCCAACAGTTTGATGTATGTTGACTCGGCCCTTGACCGAAAAAGTTTGGGGACCCTTGTTATAGACAGTAGTAATTATAATTACAAGAGGTACATACAGCAGTAAACTGAAAGATAAATCAGATATCGATATTAATGTATTTCAACCATTTCTTCCAGATTTTATAGAATTTCTTAGTAGAACCTCGTAAGAATTGGATTGGTAATGGCCACAGTCATACATGTTGCTGAGATTAAAGTAGAACTACAGTCTGGCATATCATACAGCTCAATACCTGCCTCTAAACTCCTTATTGACTGTACATTTGGAAGGGCAGAGTATAGAAGTGACAACATGCCCTTCTGCATGGGGTCTTGAACACATATACCCTCAAAGTAGGTAGGTTGGACAAATGTGCCAGGCTTGTCTAGAGTAAGAATAAAATGGTACAATGGTCTGGCTATAAACCAAGCTGTGGTGTGCGGCTGCACAAGTTCCTTAATTGGGTCCACTTAGGGACCATCCCCCTTATTATATAGGATTGAAGGGTAGGTTTACCTTTGGTAGACCACCATGGGGAGCCCAGTGCCTGGAGACCTACCTATAATACATTTAGCCATAGACCTAAACAAGCCTGCAGATCAGATGCTGTGACTGAAGTCTGACTGGATTAGGGTGCATTTCAGGTTTGTGATTCAGACACTGCTGTAGCCAAAGAGATAAGCCAGGCAACTGGTATTGTTTAGTTTAACTGTCGGGCATAAAATAAAAAAGCAATTCTTTATTTTTATCTGGTAAACAAGTAATAAGGATGCTAACCAGGCAATCCAAAAGTTAAAATCACTATTTCTTTTCTTGTTGATAAATGATCATTTGTTTACCTGACTTATTTGGTACACACAATATTTGGTACACAAAAAAGAAGTTGCAGGGCATGCTAGGTTGTCCTTTTTTGCTTCTCTACTTCCCCTCAGACTTAACTAATACAGCCTGATAGGCTGAAGCCTCTTTCCCTCCTGTTTTCCCCTTCCACACCTCTGTTCCTCTCTGATTGGCCAATATTTCTCATGCTGAGACAATGCACTTTCTATAGTGAAGGGCGGGCAAATCAGGCAGAGGAGAGTAAGGGAGGAAATTACATCTGGATTGGCTTCAAAAATAGCAACAGATTAAAAAAAAAAGGAAATGCTAAGAAGGATTTTCTCTTTTACAGTAGAAAAATCACTAAAATCAAAAACCTGGACAGTGCAATACATATATGTTATTTAAGTAGAGCAAGTATTTATCTACTTATAAATGTGGTTTCTTTTTCTGAGATAGTATGGCCGACAGCTCCTCTTTAACCACTTCACCACCAAGGGTTTTTACCCTTATAGACCAGAGCAATTTAATTTGCCTTTCATTCGCCAATAACTTCATCACTACTTATCAATCCAAAATTATCTATATCTTGTAATATACAATGCTACTGTAAATAAAACCCACACTTTATTAGCCCATTTGCCCCGGTTATTACAACATTTAAAATTACGGTGACAATATATTATTTTGAAATAAAGGTGTATTTTGTCCGGTTTTGAGTTTTTAATAATTACAAGCCTTTATTTACAAAAAAAACTGTAATATACTTAAATGCCAGGGAAGGAAGTATTTATTTTTATTTAATGTAAAAAGGTATAAAAAGGTGTAAAATGTATACTGTATTTTTATTTTTGTTTGCATTTTTTTTTACCACTATATGGCCTCACACACAGTCTGTTTGCTTAGAACAAGCACGCAGACAGTGTTGAAGCCCTGATCATTCCTTTACAAGCTTTTTGATTGGTTCAGGGAACATTTCTTCCCTTTCACCAATCACCACTTTCGGAGTCCCAACAGTGCATGCAGTGGGTGCACGGCAGCGGCGAAGGACGTTTTAAAAGGTCTGTAGGTCTGTTAAGAGGGAAAAACAAGAAGTTTCAAATTGATGCGCAGTCCGCTATTGGTTAAAAAGAAATAAATATGGCAGCCTTCAAATCCCTTTCTGTTCAGGTGTCCTTTAAGAGGTGGAAAATCAGAAAGATAGATGCTGCAGGAGGTAAGAAATACCTAATTTATTCATATCTACTGTGATTTACTGAACTATGCTAGGTAACCAGCAACTGTATCCTGTATTTCACACTAGTACTACAGATGTGGCAGTTGCAGGATACAAGTACAATAAACAAACATCAACTTTCAGTTGCAGAATAGACCAATGTTCTCCTCAGGCTCTTTTAGCTGAGTGCACTTTCTTGCTTGCTGGTGGTGGCTTAGAGGCATTTTATTGTTAGGGTGTGAAAATATCACCTAGAAAAAAAACTTAGGAGAAAAATGTGAATTGAAAAAGGGTCATTATCAGAATAGACAAAATTACCACTGTCAGTGGTTTGAGAAACAACACTTTCTTACATATAAAACACAAGCAAAAAATGCTGTACACAGGAACAATGCGGTTTGCATTATAACCTCAAGATGGCACACTAAACTAGCAATCAGTACTGAAGCACAAAAACGTTATTGTGCAATAAATATTTCTCAACATAACAGAGTGTGAAGGTATGCAGAAAAATAGTACACAGAACATTTGCAGCCAATAATCTCAATGTAAGGGTAAGACAACCAAGCAAAAACATTTTTCTTTAATATAATCTCTGCCATGTTCCGAATGACTAAATAAAATAGCATTGTTTTACTCTTGCACAGTACCATCTATCCTCACTTGTCAGCGCTTCGGAAATACTGCTTTTTGTGGAGGAAGCCAACTTGACATCTGACAAGTCTGAGGATTTTACCTGCATCTAACATGGTTTTCTGTTTCTAAACCCTTAATTTTCTCCCTTTAAGCGGATCCGAGATGAAAAACGAACTATAACAAGTAACTTGTCTATATAGCTTATCTAAAGTTTAGATAGTTTACACAGCAAATCTAGCTGCAATCAGCTTTAATAGAATAAGAAATATTTCTTCCTGTGATACAATGACAGCAGCCATGTTGCTTGTAAACATTACACAGAGGCAGGCTTAACTGCATCTTGAGCAAAGAAAACTATAAAAGGGTAGAAGACCGAGAGCCCAATATGGCTTAGTATGTATAAGACAAGGGAGGGATGTGATATGAAGCGTAAGTATTATACTTACAAACCAGGGTTACCTCCAAGGCAACCACTGAAAAGGCAGGTGGGGAGAACAAGCCTGTCCCCACTCAGGATTAAGACATCGCTCTCTGTGGATAGGAGGAAAATACGGGTGTATCACCCTTCCACCAAGTGTGGACTTCTAGATACGCAGAGTTGTACAGGCGCCAGTAGGATAAAAGTCACTAAAAACACTAAAATATTCAGGCTGCGGCGGTGGACCAGCCAACCCAAAACAGACACATGTACTGTGAATATAAAGCAACAAACAATTTATTCATATACTCCCAAAAAAAGTTGCAACGCGTTTCGCAGGCAAAATCCCGCTTCTTCAGGCAATAAATGACAGGAGTGATACACAGCACGGGGTCAAGGAAATGCTTGGCACCTCTGAAAGAAAACTAACCCCCCCTCCTCCCCTCTGTCTTTGAAATCTATTCTGACTCTGTGCCTTCCGTCACAGTATTCTTCTAGCATTTTGAATTCAGTCACAGCTGCTAGCTCAGGGTACCACACAAGGAACACCAGACAATAGAGCACGTGTGTTTCGGAGGTATGTACTGCCCATGAAATGCTACATGTGGCAGTCTTCCGCGTCTGGTTCACCAATGCGAATAATGACCAATCATGAGTAAAATTCACCTATCTTCTGTGTGCATGATAGTCCTTAGCAGCAAGCAATTCTAGCTTAGCAAACTAAATGCTTGATTTAACAACTGAACAGCCACGTGCTTCGGGCCTAATACATAGAAGAATGTTATGTTGGAGATGAAAATGAACAGCATATTCTGGACTGTTAAGAAAACCCAGGACGTTATTGAGAAGATCTGACAGAAAAACAGCTCGGAAGCATCTGGAAATAGTTGATGACTTTTGCTTAAATGCCCCCGAGGCAGCCAGCACAGAGTCAGAGAAATTTCCCACCATCACCGAACTCTTGTGAGGAACGCAGCCTCATTCTTTGCATAATCTGATATGACATTGTGGCCGGCTCTGCTCTGTAGGAACTTGGGAAATGCACAGCAGCTTGTAACACTGGGAGAATCATGTGTTCCACCAACAGCTCTCATGTTCCTGCAATCACATCCCACTCAGTGCTTATCAACAGAGATTGTGCTTTACTACTGATAAATCTGCCTGAGATTAGAGATAGATAGATAGATGAGAGATAGATAGATAGATAGATAGATAGAGAGAGAGATAGATAGAGAGAGAGACTGAGCTGGTGGCCATACACTGGTCGATTTGCCATCAGATTCGACCAACAGATAGATCCCTCTCTGATCGAATCTGATCAGAGAGGGATCGTATGGCTACCTTTACTGCAAGCAGATTGTGAACCGATTTCAGCCTGAAACCGTTCACAATCTGTTGTGGTGGTGGTGCTGCTGCCGCCGCCCCCCCCCCCCCCCCCCCCATACATTACCTGCTCCGCCGGCGCGAGTCCTCCCGGTCACCGCTGCTCTGTCTGTGCTCTGGTCTCCAGGTCCGGCATGCTTTGCTTCTTCCTGCCCGGCAGGAAGTTTAAACAGTAGAGCGCCCTCTACTGTTTAAACTTCCTGCCGGGCAGGAGGAACTGAAGCATGCCGGAGAGCGCGGACACGGAGCAGCGGTGACCGGAGGTAGTCGCGCCGGCGGAGAAGGTAATGTATTGCGTCGGTCGATCGGGCAATCGAACACCGCTAGCGACGTGCTCCCTACCCGCAGGCGATCGACAGTAATTTTCCGCACGGAGCGATCGACTGGATCGGACGAAATGGATCGAAATTCGGCGTGTAGCGCGAACGATTGGCAGCAGATTCGATCCCAGTGATCGAATCTGCTGTCGAAACGGCGGCAAATCGGGCCCGTGTATGTCTTAGTTTTGGGCAGAAAAAAGGCTTTTGAAAACCTGCCTCATTTTTAGTGCAGTCTGTGTTTCCATTGGGAAGGTTTCTCTTCAGTTGCAGCATTGTCACTAACGCCAGCAAGGGAAGAGTTCCTATCAGTAACACATACCACAATAAGCCAGTAATTTTATGGTGTAGGGATGTTTAGGATGTGTCAGGTTTAGATTTCTGTGTCCTACCTGGAAAGGCTCCCTCACTTCTGATGGCATCATTAAGAATGGGAAATTAGGGTCATCGCCAAACACAACAAAACAAAACAAAAAAAAAAAACACACCTCAGTACTACACCATTTGAAAAGCAGGATTATACAACCAGCAACAGAATTGTGCCCTCTTAAAAAACAGAAGGTATTTTGGATTATTCAGGTTGGAGTGAGCTTTGAGGTGTCCCACAATGCATCACTTCTGAATATGCAAATTATCTTTGTTGTCTCTGATAGCTAAACACGCCTCCACAACTGCTGGAATGCAATGATGTGTCAGCTTGTATTCCAGTGGTTCTGGAGATGTGTTCAGATTTTAGGGAGAACACAGGATGATTTGCATATTCAGTAGTGATGCATTGTGGGAGAGCTCATATGCTCACTCCAACCTGAATAATTGCAAATACCTTATTTTTTAAAAAGGCAAAATTCTGTTTTCCATAGCATTTTTAGTAAGACGGCTTTTGGTCCATTGTAGCCCCTTACACACTCCTAGGGGGTCTTGATCAGCATGAGCTTGCTGCAAACTGTAACAAGCAACATAACAGTCAATCAACTGTAAATCCAAGATCACACTTGAGTCCGCAGTTAGTGCCCCTTTCCATTTGTGAATGGGAGTCGATGCGGCTATGCATCACTTCCGCTCCCATTCAAGTCACTTCCGCATCTCCCAATGCAGAAGTGTATAGGAGGAGACGGGATTCAGATGCGGCCGTGCGAGAATCTGCATCATGCTGTAGATTCTCAGATCGCTCCGCACCGCTCCGCATAACCAGCACACAATGGCAACTGTTCCATTGCCGTGCACTGGTTTTAGTTCAGCCGCGGTGTGATGCGTCCATGTAGCCGCATCGCACTGTGTGTAAAGGAAACGGGTCATAAATAGATGTGTTTTTCTGCAGATGACTGTTTATACTCTCTGCACTATACTCTCTGCACTGTTGACTAGTGCAAAAAAAAACATAAAAATCCAACAACACGGCCAGTATTTTTTCCCACAGCGGGAAAACCCATTACTCCCACCTGTGCTGCGACTCTCCATAGGTAAGCATTATATGCATTTTCACATTCTGCGCTTTTGCAATGCTAGAAACAACATGTGATTCCAGCAAATGTGACCCCAGCCTAAACAATTAACTGTGTCACAGGGGTCAGATTTGTGCCATCACCACTACAACCTGAGTAACATGTAAATTAGGTTAGCCTAATGAAGGAAGGGAAGGAATAGAAAGGATAAAAAGAAAAGGGGGTAAGGGGATCTAGAGGGTGTGAGTTTATGAACATCTCTCCCAAGCATCCATCTTTAGCTTTTATAGGGGCCTAGATGCCTGCCATGAAGGAATGGACAGTCAGCTTGTATCAAACATAAGTCAGTTAGGTTACTAAAAGTTATTCTAAGTACTCCTGGGGCAACCCCGACCCCAAGGGGCTCCCTAGATAAAAAAAGATGGAGGTGCAGGGACTTGAAGTCTGCTATATAAACCATAACACCCTATGGGGAAGAGGGGGAATATGCATGATAGATCAATTTTGCTGCCTGCTAACTAAACCTTAAAAATGACCCTGTAGTGGGTGGGAGGGGGGTGTAAAAGGATCAAACGACTGGGGGTATCCATGCAGGATGAACTATCCAGCACGCACGCACACACACCAAAGAGTTTTTTCTTTATTTTCATGACTATGAACATTGTAGATTCACACTGATGGCATCCAAACTATGAATTAACACATGTAGAACTATAGTACATAACCAAACAGTGTGAAACAACTGAAAATATGTCATATTCTAGGTTCTTCAAAGTAGCCACCTTTTGCTTTGATTACTGCTTTGCACACTCTTGGCATTCTCTTCGTGAGCTTCAAGAGGTAGCCACCTGAAATGGTCTTCCAACAGTCTTGAAGGAGTTCCCAGAGATGCTTAGCACTTGCTGGCCCTTTTGCCTTGTTGGCCCTTTTGCCTTCACTCTGCGGTCCAGCTCACCCCAAACCATCTTGATTGGGTTCTGGTGACCGTGAGGCCAGGTCATCTGGCGCAGCACCCCATCACTCTCCTTCCTGGTCAAATAGCCCTTACACAGCCTGGAGGTGTGTTTGGGGTCATTGTCCTGTTGAAAAATAAATGATGGTCCAACTAAACACAAACCGAATGTAATAGCAAGCCGCTGCAAAATGCTGTGGCAGCCATGCTGGTTAAGTATGCCTTCAATTTTGAATGATTCCCTAACCAGCAAAGCACCCCCCACACCATCTCCTCCATGCTTCATGGTGGGAACCAGGCATGTAGAGACCAGCCGTTCACCTTTTCTGCGTCGCACAAAGACACGGTGGTTGGAACCAAAAATCTCAAATTTGGACTCATCAGACCAAAGCACAGATTTCCACTGGTCTAATGTCCATTTCTTGTGTTCTTTAGCCCAACCAAGTTTCTTCTGCTTGTTGTCTGTCCTTAGCAGCGGTTTCCAAGCAGATATTTTACCATGAAGGCCTTATTCACACAGTCTCCACTTAACAGTTCTAGAAATGTGTCTGCTGCTAGAACTCTGTGTGGCATTGACCTGGTCTCTAATCTGAGCTGCTGTTAACCTGCGATTTCTGAGGCTGGTGACTCGGATGAACTTATCCTCTGCAGCAGTGGTGACTCTTGGTCTTCCTTTCCTGGGGCGGTCCACATGTGAGCCAGTTTCTTTGTAGCATTTGATGGTTTTTCAGACTGTACTTGGGGACACTCAACGGTTTCCAAATTTTTCGGACTGACTTTCTTAAAGTAATGATGGCCACTCGTTTTTCTTAGATGCTTTTTTCTTGCCATAATACAAATTCTAATAGTCTATTCAGTAGGACTATCAGCTGTGTATCCACCTGACTTCTCCACAACGCAACTGATGGTCCCATCCCCATTTATAAGGCAAGAAATCCCACTTATTAAACCTGACAGGGCATACCTGCGAAGTGAAAACCATTTCAGGTGGCTACCTCTTGAAGCTCATCAAGGGAAAGCGTGCAAGTGTGCAAAGCAGTAATCAAAGCAAAAAGTGGCTACTTTGAAGAACCTAGAATATGATATATTTTCAGTTGCTTTACACTTTTTGGTTATGTACTATACTTCCACATGTGTTAATTCATAGTTTGGATGCCTTCAGTGTGAATCTATAATGTTCATAGTCATGAAAATGAACAAAAAAACTCTGAATTAGAAGGTGTGTCCAAACTTTTGGTCTGTACTCTATCTATCTATCTATCTATCTATCTATCTATCTATCTATCTATCTATCTATCTATCTATCTATCTACACACACACACTCTGTATATCCAAGATCAATAGCAACACTTTGCAAAAAAGGATCTATTAGAAGGCAAAGAATAAAATTTGTATTTTTCAGCCCAGTCCAATCTCAAAACTAGCTAATGTAAGGGAGTGAAGCCCAGCACGCACTTTCAATAATGGTCACCTGAAAAAAATCATTCCTAATTAGTTCAGGACAGTTTATCAATTAAAATGGACCTGGACTCTTGCACAGGACACAAGGAAAACAAAGAGAAATGCACCCTGTGTGTTTTTAGAGAGAAGAGCCTGTCTAATTCCTCCTCATCTTCAAGTAATCACAAGTATAATTTTTTTTCCTGATCTCTCAGCTGTGTCAACACAGAAATTTGGCAGTCTTTGGCAGGCACAACTTACAGTATATGTAAGCACAGGATGTTAACCTTTTGTCTGCTTCCATGAAAGCAGGAAGTAGATACACTGCAGATTTACTGCAGGAGTGTTGTATTATGCTGTTGCTGAGAGAAGTTCTGAGTTCAGATCTGCTTTAAGGCTGCTTTCACAGTGTGACGTTACAGGCGCACGTTAGAGCAGCCTGTAACGCAGCCCAACTCACAGTAATGAAAAATCAATGGGCTGTTCACAGTGCCCACGTTGCGTTACAGTTAACGCTGCACGTCCAATGAAAGTGCAGCATGCTGTGCGTTATACGCGGTTTTAGCAGCGTTAGACTGTTTGCACATGCTCAGTAATGCCATTGTGAGTAGCCACATGGCTAATATTCACTGCACTGTGCTTTTTACTTCCTGGAGCGGCCGCTTTGTGCGAGGATTGGCTGGTGGGACCACGTGATGCGGAGTGCTCCGATCATGTGGTCTCCACAGTCGACGCATGCGCCATTTTCGTTCTACCAGTATCGAACGAAAACGGCGCACCAAGAGACGTATAATGCGTCTCTATGTAGCGTCCAACTTTAGCACCACCATGCGTTGCGTTAGGGGAACGTTATGCGACCTTAACGTCCCCTGCAACGCAACGTCCCTGTGTGAAAAAGCCCTAAATGTAAGAACAAGAGCAGCGGTTAATTTACACTGATCAGATGGCAGGTCACTCAGCTGCTCTACAGTTTTGTGTGGCATTTAGCAAAGCCATCACTATATCTCCAACATTCTCAACATCTTCTATGGTAGAATACAATTTGTTATAATAACACTAGTAGACCCAGCACGTTTAAAAACGGGCTCTAGGTCTACGGCCGCCGCCAGTGCGCGTGCACGCAACCACCGATCGCGCGCCCGCACCCACCCACCTCACTCCACCCACACACCTTGCTCGCCCGTCCAGCTCCCTGGTCCCAGCTGTCAGTTACTGCGCACATGCGCAGTAACAAAAATCCTGGGACACAGGGACAAAACTGCTGGACGCAGCGACAATAAAGGTGCATACACACATCAGACTATAGTCTTTGGAAAATGAAAGATCACAGACCAATCTTACCACCCTTCCATGTAGTATGAGAGCCATACTCTACACAGTCTTTTCTATGGAGCTGAACTCCCCATCAGAAAAAAATCTTTGCAAGATGCTGCACACAAAGATGCTGTACAGACACAAAAGATCAGTATCTGCAAAAGATCTGTTCCTGCAAAAGATCTGTCCCTGCAAATTGCATTCATAGTCTATGATATCTGCAGATCATCATACACACCTTGTTTAAAGAGACACTGAAGCGAAAAAAAAAATATGATATAATGAATTGGTTGTGTACTATGAATAATTACTAGAAGATTAGCAGCAAAGAAAATATTCTCATACTTTTATTTTCAGGTATATAGTGTTTTTTCTAACATTGCATCATTCTATAATATGGCAGATTACACAACACCCAGCATTCAAAATGAGTCTTTCAGAGCAGTCTGTGAAGTAAAGCCCTCTCCTCTAGCAGAGGAAAAGTAAACAGTACAATAACACTTGAGATAATAAAAGTCAGATAACAGCCCTCTCCAGGACTACTTGGTCGGAGAGCTTAATGGCTTGTTTGCATAGAGATAACAACTGGAGTTTCTCAACTCTTCCTGTACTGGAAACAACTGATGTATCTGATCTTAAAGTTTTATTTCTTAGCTGTACTACACATACAAATCATAATATCATCATTTTTTTTTCGCTTCAGTGTCTCTTTAACTGACATTCATCTGCAGATCATACAATCATCTGCAGATCTGAAAATCCATCCTAGTGGATCTGATCTGCAGATGAATGTCCGTTAAACAAGGTGTGTATGATGATCTGCAGATACTGATCTTTTGTGTCTGTACAGCATGTTTGTGTGTAGCATCTTGCAAAGATTTTTTCTGATGGGGAGTTCAGCTCCATAGAATAGACTGTGTAGAAATGCTCTCATACTACATGAAGGGTGGTAAGATTGGTCTGTGATCTTTCATTTTCCAAGACTATAGGCTGATGTGTGTATGCACCCTTAGCTTTTATTAGGTAGGATTCCTACAAGCAGTATAAAGACCCAGCATAAACAATGAGAAGCTTCCTGCTACAACACAATCAGTGTGTAACAACACAAAAAAACAGCTGTCAGACAGGAAATGCCAGATCTAACATCTTCATGTATTTATATTGGAATAAATAAGTTACTTTTTAAGGATAAGTGAACTCACTGACAGTAGCTAAATTGGAAATCATTTTAAGGGCATATACTGCTTAACATTGGACAGTTTAATGAGTACCTCCTATTAACAGGAAACGCACAGCTTTCTGACAAGTAGATAGTATTTGTTAGCAGTGCTTGTGTGTATCTGCTTAGGAAGGAAGCTGTGGTCACAGGCAGTTGTAAAAACACTGACAGAACCACACAACTTAGTGCACTTACTAATCAAAGATCCCTAAAGAGCTCACTATTGAATGTGAATACACCTAATGCAAACAAACAGGAAAAAAGGATCATACAAATAACAGTACAATGTGACGGTGATGTGTAAAGTGCATCAGGACATTGAGTCACATCTCTGTTTCCTGCAGAGAAATCAGTGAAACGTTTGGTTTTATTACTGAACTTATGACATGCTTTTTTTTTTGGGGGGGGGGGGGTGAATGATTAGATAGGTTTAGTCACTGTGGCATCAATTAGGGGCAGTGCAGCTGAATCACAGCATTTTCCCACATGCGATTTCGGATGCAGAAACACAGCCTATTGAAATAAAGTGGCTGCATCTGAAACGCAGGCAGGGAAGAGACAATGCTGCCAGCTGCAGTGTCCGAATCCCTGATGTGGATGCGAATGTACTTCAGCATTTCTGCAGCATCCCTTTCAAAAACGGCCGCGGCCTGTGGAGAGCTGATCCGTGGGTTTTGACGGATCACTCCTAGGATGCGGTAAGGAAGGTAACATGAAAGTCTATTGACTTTCATGTTACTGTTCACATTAGAGAGAGCGTTCCAGAGCTTTGATATGCTTAGTTTATAGTTTCCTGTGTCAGTGGAAGTTTGCTTGCTAGGAATTTTTTTTTTGCTTAATACTACAACTCATGTAAACTTTAAAATTAACCCTGAGAGTAGATCGAAATATATCATCTGAACATTTTGTTACTGTACAGTATAATCTCAGTATAGTAAACGCCAAGGGACCAGGAAAAGTGGTTTACAATAACAGGAATAGTCCTAGAAATGGCCCTGCATGCCCTGGCACTTTCTCTGCTGCAAAGGAGCAACTCTGTCCTCCCATTGGAAGTACAGTAAAAGCATTTACACATTTGGTGGACTACAAGATTAGGCATAATTTAGGGCTGCATAGCCAGGCTGGACACATTGCTGGTACAGTATGCAGGGCTCCATAAAAATTGCAGCCGTCACTGAATATAGGCAGCCACTTGCTTCCTGTGAGTGGCTCTGATACCTCCATGGGCAGGACTTGCAGCACTGGTCCTGCAAAACTTTCTGCTCACACTTGAGCCAATCAGGAAGCCTCTTTTCAAAATGCAGCCAATCATAAGCCACTCACATCTGTAATGTGAATGGCTCCGATACCTCCACGGATGGAACTTCGCACTCTACGCTCCACTCTCAGTGTTGCAGCGAGTAGGCCTGCTCTGATCTGCACTACAAGTGGAAGTAGCCTGTACTGCACTCCAAACGCTACTAGGAGCATTATTGCTAACAAGGGAAGACTGTGACAATACTTTTATCAGTGACTGCAAAGTGAAAGCAGTAACTCTGCATCCTCTTGTTTACATTTACACTATTCCTCATTTTCCCCAGGCTGGTTATTTGTACAGTACTGTACATCCAGCGCCATTCTTCTTGTCTTACAAATGTTATCAGGCATCAACTCACCTGCAACCAGCCTGAAGAGGGCAGCCGACCATGGGTATCACACTGACATATGACGCATGCACCACCCACCGCTTACTATATCCACAGTCAGCATCATGTAGGGGCCAAAAAGATGCTTCCTATAACCAAAGTTTTATTATATCAGAGTTTACTATATCAGGCGTTGCTCCCATAGACTTATAATGGAGAATGGCCGAACCTGGATAGGTAGTTTTCTATACCAGAGTTTATTATAACAAGATTACAGGTAGCCCCAGTTAACGAACGAGATAGGGACTGTAGGTACGTTCTGAATCTGTTCTTAAGTCGGAACTTTGTGCCATCTCTGTCCCCTGTACCTCCTCTGTACCCCCCTGTGACGTCAGTGTCCCCTTCTGTGTCACATCTGCCCTCTGTACCTGCTTATACAAGTATAGAAGTATGTATAGAAGTATGTATAGAAGTATGTATTTTTTAAAATGGATTTTTTCAAAACGTCAATTTGAATTTTTTTTTTTTTACTTGTTCCCATGGAAACACAGAATCCATGCTGTTCGTATCAGCAGGTCGTTCCTAAGTTGGCGTTCGTAAGTTGGAGACTACCTGTATACTGTATTTTGTTACTTGGGTCTGCAAAACAATAAAGTCACCCTGTTGTGTCAGCCAAGCGATGTATTTTAGATCAGCTAATAAAGATCCAGTTTAGAGGTTTCCTGTATCCTAAGTGTGTCCGTACATTACGAGATATTGCAATCTGATCAACCATCCGATTCAATAATTTTACGAAATCGGAACTGCAATATGACCGCCCAGCCGATCTTTTGATCAATGTTCCAGCCAAAATCGATGGTGGTTGTAAGGGCTCGATCGGGTGTGCATCGGTAACGGTGTTCAATGACAGACGGATCTTGACCAGATATCTTTTTAAATAACAAAGCGGAAATGTATCACTAAGTATTACAAAGTGCCCAGACCTACAAGAATACTACAGAAAATACTCCAAGTAACCCCTTCAGTACATCACACTCACACAAAGATGCACTTGCTTACATAGGAGAAACGCACATCATACTCCTCACTTATTTTCCTCAGGCCTCTATTTCCGCTGTCCTGTTGTCAGCCTATGACATTTCAAGGGAATTTCAGCATGGGGGGAAAATGTTGATTTTAGGATTCTAAAGGTGCGTACACACATGCGACTATAGTCGTTTGTAACGATCGTTCCCCGATCTTTACCAACGACGATCGTTACAAAAAACGAACCACCGACTATTAAGGCAAACGACGAACGAGCCAAATCGCTACAAAAGAAAGTTCTGTCTCGGCGGATTTTAACCAACGACGATCGTTTGCAAAAGTAGTACATCGTTGGAAACGATCGTTCGTACTAGGCTTGACATGCGCATTTCACTATTTCTCCATGGAACTTCTCATTTTTATGCGCAGGCGCAATAGTTGCTTTCTGTGATGTAACGTTCGTTCTAACGATCAGATCGTTACACACATTTTAAAACTACCTTTACTTAGGTCGTTCTTTCATCAATTAAAAGTTCGTTCGTCGTTCTTAACGAACGATCGTTGTCGCATGTGTGTACGTAGCATAAGGATGGATGGATCCAAGTGGTGTGAGGAGGAACAGATCAGGTCAGCCTTATTATTACCACAAGGTGCTGCTCAGACAGAGGGCACAAGTGAAGGAGGATGAGGGCACAAGTGAAGGAGGATGAGGGCACAGGAAGGAAGGTACATCTACTGCTGTGATATAATGGCTGAGGTTTAGCACACTGCCGGTGTCCTCAGAGCACTCTTCCTTCACAAACAGCAATCTATAACATTTCATTTATAGGTTCTAAATACAGCCCGGCAGTGTGTCATATGCTGAAATGTTTTCTACTATCTCTGGTTAATTTTAAACCGATTATTTCAGATTGTTTAGTAGCTGTGTAATTTTTAGCCCTAACCATTGCAAATATGAAAAGTACTTTGGTTATTTTTTTTAATCTTAAATGCATGTTTAGTCCAAAATACAAATGAATAACGAGGTATACATGGTGGTAGAAAACAAGCAAACAAACAAAACAAAGGAAAAAAGCTTTTAAGGGTAGCAGATTTAGTATTTCCTTTACTGAATTAGTAGCAATATATTGTGTAATGCATTACAGAGTATATTTAACAATTTACATCAATCACTGCCCTTTTAAAAAGGTAACAAACTACCATCCTGACTGCAGAGTACATCCATTTGGGGAAGGAAATCATTAACTGCCAGTATTTCTGTGACATGTGAGAAAGTCATACAGAACATGCAAACTCCATGCAGATCCAGGGAACAAATCAAGGACTCCAGAGCAAGACTGTTGACCACAAAAGCTATGAGCCAGCCCGAATATAATAGAATCTCAGTTACTCGCCACTGACAGGGATACAGGATACATGTGCTTTCTGGTTGCTTGAGACTAGAATAGAAATAGGCCCAGCTAATATAATACTATACCCCACTCTATATACATACATACATACCATGAACATTGTAATAAATGGTAATATACAGTAACTGAAAGTTTATAAAGCTTGGGAGAGCCATGGAACCCAGTCTTTAACGTACAACCGAGGTGACATGTGACATGATGAGATAGACATGTGTATGTACAGTGCCTAGCACACAAATGACTATGCTGTGTTCCTTTTTTTCTTTTCTCTGCATAAAAGAACATCAGGTATGCAAGTGACAGATTCTGTCCAAGTCAGGTCAGACTATAGCCTTACCCTCACTGATAAGTAATTACAACCATAAAACCCTTTCCCGACAGTAAATGGCTTCTGAGGGCAGCAAAGAGACAAAAATCAACAGTTCATAGATTTTAGCTCTGGCATACTTCAATGAATGTGTCATTGAGTAGAGGTAATGAAATAGTAAAAATATGATTTAAATATAAAATAAAACTGCATGATATCTAAAAAAAACGTCATTTTTAGGAGAAATAATAAGATATAATTGTATATCTCATCAGATTTTTTTTTTTTTCACCTCGGATGTCCTTTAAAGGATAACTGTAGTGAGAGGCTGCCATTTTTATTTCCTTTAAAACAATACCAGTTGCCTGCCAGTCCTACTGGCCTCTTTGGCTACAGTGGTGTCTGAATAAGACCAGAAACAAGCATGCAGCTAATCTTGTCAGATCTGACAATGTCAGAAACACCTAATCTCCATATGTTTGTTAAGAGTCCATGGCCAAAGTAGTTGAGGCAGAGGATCAGCAGAATAGCAAGGCAACTGGTATTGCTTAAAAGGAAAAACATTATGTCAGACTCTACAGTATATACCTCGCAACTTCAGGTCCTTTAAGCACAGCAGAGTCCATAATGACCCTGGCACACCGGTATAAAAAAAAAAAAAAAAAACAACCTTCCACTGATTTGCACTAAACATTTTATCCACCACTACAGTATATATACACGTCCTCTGTGACTTCATGTAAGCCACGAGTCAGTAGATATACGTCTTGTAGCAGAAGCAGTGCTGTGCAGGATTGGGCTTGCTACTGTGCACATTTCTGGCACTATCTGATGCAGCACTAATTGGTGAATGGGAATATATGTTTCATGAGCTTATGAGATTGATTTTTACCATTAAAAATACTTTAATTTTCTCAGTTCATAGTGAAAAATACACTCTGTAGCATTATTACAGAATCAAATATCTTCAACAGAAATTGTGACAGGAACATAATCTAAGTTTTGTGATAAGCGGTAAGAATAGCCAAACAAAATGTGTTTTTTTCCCTTGTTTTCCCAATAAAAATCATAGAAAACAAAATTGTTCGAGGGAAAAAATGGCATACAATGAAATCCTTGTTAGTCTTGAAAAAAGCAATATATATTTAATTTCTGTGTCATAAGTAGGGATAAAGTTATTTCTGATTAAAGGATATAGCTAAACTGTCAAAACTGCTCTGGTCCATAAGTGGGAAACAAGGTCTGGATGTGAAGTGGTTAAATTCACGATGATTGCAGCTATTTACTACAATTGTAATGCAAAGTCATTCGAAACTTAAAAATAAATAAAAACGACCCACAAAACGCTCTCGGGTGTGCCAGAGCCCTAAGAAAATGGCCTCCACCAATAACTTCTAGTTAGGGCTGGTTCACACTATACCAGCTTCTTCTAAGCACTAGTAGTGATTGTAAAAGTTCTTGCTAATGTAATGCTGTGAGTCTGTTCTCACTTGAACAATGTGATTTTATAAAAAAAAATCCCCCACAGCACTGCATTACAATCAAACTAAGATCGTGCACACAGTCTCAAGATAAAGAGATACACTATCTCACAGTCTGTAGCCCAAGAAGATCCAAAACACATCAAGGCTGGGTTCACACTGTAATAGATCGACACTTGTTGTCTGTCGCTCTCTAGATCCAGACTCTCACGTCATAACACACCATTCCTCTGTGTCTAAAGGTGGGTACACACGTCAGATAAAAGTCTTTGGAAAATGAAAGATCACAGGCCAATTTTACCCCCTTTCATGTAGTATGAGAGCCATACCTACACAGTCTATTCTATGGAGCTGAACTCCCCCATCAGATAAAATCTTTGCGAGATGCTGCACACAAAGACCGCTGTACACATGCAACAGATCAGTATCTGCAAAAGATCTGTTCCTGCAAAAGATCCATTCCTGCAAAACGCATTGATAGTCTATGATATCTGCAGATCTCATACACACCTTGTTTAACGGACAATTATCTGTAGATCAGATCCACCAGGTTGGATCTTCAGATCGGCAGATAATTGGCTGATCTGCAGATGAATGTCCATTAAACAAGGTGTGTATGGGATCTGCAGATCTCATAGACTATGAATACATTTTGCAGGAATGGATCTTTTGCAGGAACAGATCTTTTGCAGATACTGATCTTTTGTGTCTGTACAGCATCTTTGTGTGCAGCATCTCGCAAAGATTTTATCTGATGGGGAGTTCAGCTTCATAGAATAGACTGTGAAGGCATGGTTTTCTTACTACATGGAAGGGGGTAAAATTGGTCTGTGATCTTTCATTTTCCAAAGACTTTTAGCTGACGTGTGTACGCACCTTTACTTTGTCACCAAAAACCTCCACCAGTGCCGGGACAGAGCGACGACACACGTGACTGGCTAAGGAAGGAGAGCAGAGCGGTGTACGATCAAGCGTGGACCTGAGGCGGCATCAGTTTGAGTGGTTTCCCGGGGACCATCACTGTATACTATATGCCTGTTTTCCACTATGAGCGTTTTTAGTTGCAGTAACTTGTCCTGAAGAGCAGCATCTGAGTATCTGCCTGCTGGATCTATATCCCCCAACACTGTCATTCCTGCCTCCGGATAATTTGGAGGTCTTTAGGGTGAGTGCGGGCATGTGGGGGTGGGGGGGGGGGGAGCATCCCTGCACTGGTGGAGGTTTTGGGTGACAGAGTAAGACAGAGAGGAAAGGCGTTTGAAAATTGGTCCTGGCAGTTACACGCTATGTGAATTTTTTTTTTTATTGCATATGATGTGAGAGTCTGGATCTAGAGAGCGACAGACAACAAGTGTCGATCTATTACAGTGTGAACCCAGCCTTGACGTTTTTTGGATCTTCTTGGGCTACAGACTGTGAGATAGTGTATCTCTTTATCTTGAGACTGTTTGCGCGTACTGTTTTTAGAAAATCTTTTAGCACTGCATTAGCAAGAGCTTTCAAATCACTAGTGCCAAAAAAGCTCTTGCAGTGTGAACCAGGCATTAGTTGAGTTCTGGTTAACCAGGACTCTACTATACAGTATATGCCTTCTGTACTCCTGCTATTTGTACTATTTGGTCAAAGACAAAGCCTCTTGGTGCTCGTGGAATGCAAATAATCTCAATCCAAGTGGAAAAATCGCGAAGAAGCACTTTAAATCACTTAGTCACTCTACTTTAATATATTCTAGATGTAAGTAATAAACACACTTGTACAAGAGTTCCTCTAAATGTAAACACATGCAGTATGTTTCGTATAATCCATGCAGAAGGATGTGAAGGGCTGGGGATGTACTTTCCCACTGACAGATTTCAGTACCACTATGGGTAATGCTGACACAAAGTCAATTTAGAGTCATACATTGGCCTTTATTCACACAGGCTGCCTAGTACAGCTGTAGCATATCCAAAACACTGCAACAAGTCAGCACCAAGAAACCTCATTGGTCAGCTCTGTGGAAGCAGGCCATGACTTTTCTTCAGACACTACTTTATTATTATACAGTTACATTAGATAGGAGCTTGCTGTTCAGAACAGACCTATCAGCCACATTCCAAAACACTTGTATGAATGGTGAACTTGTTTCAACCCCTTTTGTTTTTGATAATCTGCATAAAGTATTCATATTAAAGCAGGAGAGACAGCCATACTATCCCAGGAAAAAACACATATATGAGTAGAGAAGGTAAATACTTGTTCTACTTACATAACATATGTATTTGATTTGATTTAAGTGAATTTTATATAGTAAATAAAGAGAAAACTGTTCCTGGCATTTTCCATTTTGATTCCCTGACTGAAGCCAATCCTTACTGTTTTGAAACACATGTAAGCACAGCATAGATCATATTTCAGCAGCTCACTGAACTGCCCTCAGCCAATCAGTAAGGAGCAGGAATGTGGGAGGGGACCAAATAGAGCCAGGCTGACTGAGAAGATTTATTACAGCAGAAGCATTTCTGATTATATTGGAATGCTTGAAATAAAGGTAAAGTTGCAGGCTGCATAACAAATAGAGCAGTGGGTAAATATAATTTGATTTTATGTCTGACAATCCCATTTTAAGCCTGATAGATAAAATAAAAGCATGACTACAATCTAGTCAAGCGCTAGAACCAATGTAATCCCCTCTTTAAGGGCTGGTTCAGACGGATGGTTCCCAGCGCCCCTCTTCACGGTTTACCACCGGGATCCGCCATACCACGCATTAAGATGAATGCCTCACTGCATTTATTGTCGATTTTACTAGCGCTGCGGTCTATTGACTGGCTACCTTACCATACATTTTTGAAGATGCCCTAACAAGTATGGAAACATTTGGGACAACAAATACCCTCATTTGAACCAAACCACTCATGCTTCAATTCTGAATGCGATATTGAATGTGTTTGCATAACTAATGTCTGAATAAGAATGAATGAAAACAGAACAATCTATTTTTGCAGGGGGGGGGGGAGCAGAACTGGATTAAAGATTAATTTACTTTAATGCTGAGCAAATCTGCAGAGCCAGGTAGCCCCAGCTCTTTAAAAACTGAAGTGGAAAGGAGTTGGCCCTTAAAGAGAGTCTGAAGCGAGAATAAATCTCGCTTCAGACCTCCTAAATAGCAGGGGCATTTGTGCCCCTGCTAAAACGCCGCTATCCCGCGGCTGCACGGGGGTCCCTGTCCCCCCAAACCCCCTCTGTAATGCAGGGGATCGCTTCCACATTGGGGCAGGGCTAACCGCCGCAGCCCTGCCCCACGCGCGTCTGTCAGCGCGTATCTCCGCCTCTCCCCCGTCCCTCTCAGTCTTCCTTCACTGAGAGGGGCGGGGGAGAGGCGGCGATGCGCCGCTGATAGACGCGACTGGAGGCAGGGCTGCAGCAGTTAGCCCTGCCTCCAGGAGCGACCAAATGCACGACCAAGTCGTGCTGGGGTGGGTTTGGGGGTGAAGAGACCCCCTTTGTGCGGGGCGATAGCGGCGGTTTAGCAGGGGCACACGTGCCCCTGCTAACTTTGAGCTCTGAAGCGAGATTTATTCTCGCTTTAGAGTCTCTTTAAAGAGAAACTCCGACCAAGAATTGAACTTTATCCCAATCAGTAGCTGATACCCCCTTTTACATGGCAAATCTATTGCATTTCACAAACAGACCATCACGGGGCACTGTATGACTGATTTTGTGATGAAACCCCTCCCACAAGAGGCTCTGGTACCGCGGTACTCTGGGCAAACTGCCACAATGTAACAATGTTTACAGACAGGAAATGGCTGTTTACAGCTGTCTCTAACAGCCAAAACAGCTAGGAGCAGCTTACATAACCTGCCCACAGTAAAAATGTCACCATGTGATAAATGTCAGAATGTAAATCTGGGAGAGGAAAGATTTTACAATGAGCAAACACTGACTAAATCATTTATACATAATTATTGTAAAAATGAAGCACTTTTTTTATTTCATTTTCACTGAAATTCCTCTTTAAGGTGAAATGAAGAGAGGGGTATATGGAGGCTGCCATGTTTATTTCCTTTTAAGCAATACCAGTTGCCTGGCAGCCCTGCTGATCCTCTGCCTCTAATACTATTAGCCATAGCCCCTAAACAAGCATGCAGCAAATCAGGTGTTTCAGACTTTAAAGTCAGATCTGACAAGACTAGCTGCATGCTTGTTTCTGGTGTTATTCAGATACTACTGCAGAGAAATAGACCAGCAGAGCTGCCAGGCAACTGGTATTTATTAAAAGGAAATAAATATGTCAGCCTCCGTATACCTCTTACTTCAGTTGTCTATTAACTTTGAGCTTCTGTCCAACTAAAGTCAATAGAGCCAGCTCCTCCATTTCTTGCTGCCTCCTGACCTATTAGTTTGCCCATTCCTGCTTCCATTAATCAGCAATGCAAAATATAAAAAGGTATAACCTTCAGTGTGTGGAAGAATAACGAATGTGTGAAAGCACTGTAATGATCTTATTGCTCGTCTGTTGGCTTTTGCACCACAATCCCCAGTACATTAGCACTGAAGGAAAAAAACTCACAGCCCACAGATACAATAGGACAGAGCAAGGTCAGCCACAGAATATAAGGGCTCTTTCACATTAGGGCAGATTTTCTGCGTTTCAACGCAAAGGATAAAGTTTGCGTTACCCAAGGTGAAATGAAAGTCCATAGACTTTCATTTTAGCTTTCACATATAACGCAGCCTTTTTGTGCGTTGCGTTCCACTGCACCCAGGCGCAGTTTTTTGGCCAACGCTAGCTTTATGCGTTACAATGTTAGTCAATGTAAAACGCACACTATGCGCGTTTTTAATCCGTTAACGCAGGCAATCAGTCCCAGAATGCAACAGAGGAACAATGTAGAAAGTTGAAAACTAAAAGAAAAAAAAATTATCTGCGTTTTCCTATGTCCTGTAACGCATTGAAAACGGATTAAAAACGCACACTCACTGCAGTGCAACGCATATCAAAATGCATTAAAACGCATACAACAAAACGTATGCTTTGAGCGTTCTCCAACGCAAGCTCTGATGTGAAAGAGCCCTAAGCAAGCAATGTAGGCTGGGAACAAGGTTTCAGGCACAAGGACCTTGCCTTGTATAAGGGGGGGGCACCCCCCCCCTTATACAAGGCAAGGTCCTTGTGCCATTTGACTCACTCGTCTGCCTACACTAATTAGTTAAGGGACAGCTGCTACACACTCTGCTAGGGAGAGTTTAATTTCCCTCCACCCTTCTACCTATTCCCTCCTCCCTCCTACCGGAGGGAGGAGGGTCTCATCTGCCAGGGAATTACAGTATTTCAAAAGCCAGCTTACATACCGTGGCTGGGAATTTAACCCAGGTCTCAGTGTATGGTAGGTAACTAACATATCCATTATACTACCAACACTACTAGCTGAAGCTAGCCTAGCATGCACCATTTATGCCCAATCCAAAAGAAAAATTAGACAAGACAAGACAAATAACATTTATATCACGCTTTTCTCCTGGCGGACTCAAAGCGCCAGAGCTGCAGCCAGTAGGGCACGCTCCATAGGCAGTAGCAGTGTTAGGAAGACTTGCCTAAGGTCTCCTACTGAATAGGTGCTGCAGGCTTACTGGACAGAGCCGAGATTCGAACCCTGGTCTTCTGTGTCAGAGGCAGAGCCCTTAACCATTACACCATACAGCCACTGCTTAAGGATTTGTAGCCAGGCATGGCCTTGCCTTTTGTGTTCAATAGTTGTCCAAAGAGAATCCCAGATAGCCAGGTAGATTCATCTCTCTCTCTCTCTCTCTTTCTCTCTAGTAGGGATGGTCATCGCTTTCCGCGGAATTGTATTTTTGAGCATAAATGGTACATGCTAGGCTGGCTTCAGCATGTAGTGTTGGTGGTACAGTGGCACTGTAGGGAGGCTGAATAATTACGCACACCCCACTTTGCAGTTATTTATTTGTAAAAAAATGTTTGGAATGATGTATGATTTTCGACCCACTTCTCACATGTACACCACTTTGTATTGGTCTTTCACGTGGAATTCCAATAAAATTGATTCAGGTTTGTGGCAGTAATGTGACAAAATGTGGATAACTTCAAGGGGGCCGAATACTTTTGCAAGCCACTGTAGATAACTTTTACTTACCTGAGGCTTCTTCAAACGCCGCCCATAATGTTTCACGTCCCTCAGTGGTCTCCGGGTCCCCTCTGCTGCTGTCACCCCAATTAAAGTCTGTGCCATGAACTACTACACATGCACTGTCCTGACCGCACCCCTCTGCGATAGTGGAGCATTCTGCATATGCGCAGTTCGTATAGACTTTGAACTGCTCCCGGCCAGGGAAGCTTGATTGACAAGGTGCGCAGATAGGACAGCACAAGTGGAGTAGTTGAGGACTTTAACATGGCTAACAGCTGCACACAGGAAGGGAGCTGGAGGACACCGAGGGACTTGAAAGTCTATAGGGGACTGGAAGAAGCCCCAGGTAAGAAGAAGTCATCTGGTCCCCCAACCCAATCAAGTTTTTTTTAACCCTTAGACTGCCACCGGTGTATATAGGAAGGTCTGTGTTTCCACAGCCATACACCATGGACATCTAAAAGCTTTTTAATACTAATGACTAATTTTATATTTGGTATAGGTTGACTAGGGCTAGACATTTAAAGGGAATCCAAGACGGAATATTGAAATCTTAATGGGACCCAGAGGCATGTCATGTGCACAATGACATGCCTCTGTGTCTCTCTATTGCTGCCGCTAGTCCCCCCCTGCACTCTGCTGTCCTCCATGAAAATATCGTCAGGCTAGCGACAATCTGCTTGTCGCTAGCCTGATGTTTACTTTGCAGCCTGTCAATCGTTTTTCCAGCATCATCTACCCCATAGCGTAGCTCCCCCCGCCGCTCTCTGCCTCGCTAGCTTCCTCCAATCAGAAGCTAAGCCTGGACCCAGGAAGTACTCTGGGTCCCACTAAGATTTCAATATTCCGCCTTGGGTTCTCTTTAAAGAGAACCCGAGGTGGGTTCTAAGAATCCAATTAGTACACAGAGGCTGGGTCTGCATATAATACCCAGCCTCTGTTGCTATACTGTTTCCCACCAGGCCCCCCCCCCCCCTCACTCTGCTGTACCCTCATAAATCAAATGCCTTGCTAATGACACGTAGCGTGTCGCCAGCAGGCTGTTTACCTCTGAAGTGACAATCTCGCCGCTCCCCCGCCTCCTCTATGTCGCCACGCCCCGCCTCCCAGGTGAGAGTGTCACTCAGAGGTAAAGAGCCTGCTGGCGACACGCTGCGTGTCGCTAGCAAAGCGTTTGATTTATGGGGGCACAGCAGAGTGCAGGGGGGGGGGGGGGCTGGGGGAAGACAGTATAGCAACAGAGGCTAGGTATTATATGCAGACCCAGCCTCTGTGTGCTAAATGGATTCTAAGAACCCACCTTGGATTCTCTTTAATAACCACAATACATACAAAGCTGGCACCAGCGTGTAGCTTTTCACAAACGAAAAAAGAACTGGGAATCTAAGGGTTAAAACCAGTACATTTTTATGTTCATTGGCAGTTTTATGCCATTTTAAAGCATAGATGTAATTTTGACTTTTATACCACTTTTTAATAACAAAAATAGATGTTCCTCTCTTATATGAAGTTTTGCTTAGACTTGGGTTTTAGATTGAGCTCAGAATAGAGGATGTAGGTACATGAACTGTCACAATGACATCAGAGAAAGTGTTGGTTGACTGTATGTACGTTTCATGTAAAGAATGCTACATTATGCTCTTTCGTGAAAAGACAATCAAGTAGACAGTGCTGTGTAATACAAAGGAGATTTTCCAGTTTTGCTGACAATACATAACTTAAGAGCCAGTCAGCAGTGTCATTCACAAAGGGATATGTTTGGTGCCGCACAGACAATAGCTGCTCTTTGGTATAATACAAACATCCACATCGTTAGGCTTGTGTGTAAGACAGGCCAAACAGTGACGTGATGACTACAGAAACACATGGTAAATTATCGCTGATGTGTTGCCATGGGTTACAACCCAATATTTATTTCTTCCTAAAAATATAACCTGGCATGTTATCACTAAAATCACGAGACACTAATGCCACTATTAATTCAGCTTGGCAAATATGCAGAGCTGAGGTCAGTATAAACAAATCTAGAGGAATGTCAATTCCGAGTGAGTGCTAAAAACAGCCAACCTCAAATTACACACTATGAAGGTCCTGTACACACACTGCCTTGAATCTGATTTTCAGATCACTAACATAGTAAACATGGCGCCCTGTACAGAATAATGTAAACCGTTTTTTGACCTAGTTGAAAACATAGTGTCTATGTGATTTACTTGCCATCTCTCATTTGTAAAAAAAAAAAAATTACCGTAGCTTTTTTTATCCACATAAACTAGTGAATATAACAATCACACCACGATAGTGCTCATAATTTTCAGTGTGTAAAGACCAGGTTGCCAAATCACCCCTTCAAAGTAAATGTGTGATGGCGGGGGGGGGGGGGGGGGGGGGGGGAGAAATACATATTTAGGGCTTCCTCCAACACCCTCAAGGTCACTTCCTCGTATTCATCCTCTATCTCCTGGATCTTCTGATATTGGCCCCGTAAAGTCCTCCGGTCCGCGACGTACAGCTACACTAAAAAGCCAACTATATAGGGGTGGTAGTGGCACAGCCACAAATATCTGGGCATTTCCATGCCAGGGCCACATTGGCCCAAAGCCAAGGTTGCAGAACAATTAGCAGAATAGCAGCTGCGCTGTTGTAATTGCACGCACGGTGTCTAGCCCTGGAAATGTTTGTAAATAACACTGGCAGCTTAGGAGACAAGGGGCCTGATGTAATCCGGCAGTAATTTTGCAGTGCGCAAGGAGTACATGTCAATTTTACCAGCACAAATGCCAATAGAGTACCACGCATTGCACAATTAGTACCACACACGGAACATGGGTAATGACAGTGCTGCTATGGTAACAAATATTACAATGCTTGCTTAACGCTTATCACCATAGCAATGCTCACATTACCCATGTATTGCTGGTCACACTAATTGCGTACTGCACTGTTTTTTTTTTATAAAATTGTGTCAGATCTCTAGTGTCACACTCGCAGATCTACATACTATAATGGATAGCTAGTTTTTTATTTTAAAATGTAAACTACCAATCACTGCTGCAGTATGGGGGTCACATGCACGTACATGAAGTACTTTACTTCCTGTGTACACTTTACAATGATCACCGTTACTCATAACAGTGATCATAGCAGCTTAATCCCTTCTGTACCAGCAGTCTTGGGCCCCTTAAATTGAACCTCCAGACTAAAAATCTACTCAGCAGAACTGAAAAGGCTTGGTGTTTCTTTAAACAGTTTCACAGCATCAGACCTTTGTCTTTCTTATAGAAGTCTAATTTTTAGCTACATTTTTAGCTAAGCTCCACCCCATCAAAGAAAACTGCCCAGGCTTTTTTCCCCTGATGCTGTGCAAAGCATGATGGGATTTCCTATGTTGTTATTCACGTTGCCTAGCAACTGGGAGGGGTGATCAGGACACAGGACAGTTGGAACTGTGTCCCATTCTCCCGGTCACCTTCTTTCATACATTTGAATCAGCGTGGTCTGGAAGTATTTTACAGGGCACCATTCGGGTAGCGGATTCACATGGTCACCTGCACTAAATCGGTGCTGCAGCGGGCATGCAAGTGCGAGCTTACGCATCGTGGGGGTTTCTCTTGGACAAATCAACCACATCTTAGGGGCATATGCAGCCGCTTTTCTGGATGTAGGAGCTATGTCCTGGCTGCATCCAGGGTTAAAAGAATACCAAGCTTGTATCCATCCCCCCCACCCTCCTTAAAAACGACTAATTAGATATCTCACAGTTTTAATTTTATAACGTACTCTTTTTTTTTTTTTTTTTACTGTTTTTACTGTTTCATTGTCTGTGCTCAATGACTTTATTTGAAGTATGCCAGAGGTAAAATCTGAACTATTAACCCTTTTTATCTCTCTTTCCTACTTTCAGAAGCCATTTTCTGTCAGGAAAGTTTTTTATGGCTGTAATTCCTTATCACTGAGGGTCATGCTTAGCCTCCCTGGCGGTAAGCCCGTGCTGAGCACGGGCTATGCCGCCGGGAGGCACCGCTCAGGCCCCGCTGGGCCGATTTGCATAATTTTTTTTTTGCTGCACGCAGCTAGCACTTTGCTAGCTGTGTGCAGTGCCCGATCGCCACCGCTACCCGCCGCTATACGCGTCGCCGCAGCCGCAGACCCCCCCCCCCCCCAGACCCTGTACGCTGCCTGGCCAATCAGTGCCAGGCAGCTCTGTGAGGTGGATCGGAGTCCCCTTTGGCGTCACGACGTCGATGACGTCGGTGATGTCATCCCGCCCTGTCGCCATGGCGACAGGGGAAGCCCTCCATGAGATCGGCGGCGATCAGAGGGGCTGGGGGGATGCCGCTGAGCAGCGGCTATCATGTAGCGAGACCTCGTCTCGCTACATGAAAAAAACATTTTTTTTTTTTAAAAAAAACGTATTTGCTGCCCCTGGCGGATTTTGACAAACCGCCAGGAGGGTTAAGCTATAGTCTGCTATAGTCCTGACTGGAGAAGAACTTTAAATAGCATTCCTAATGTTAAAATCTTTCAGGCAGACAGAAAAAAAAAAAAAAGTTACCGTAGGTATTTGTGTGCTTGGAACTCTACATACACAGGTCCATCTGATCATGTCACATGACACCTCAGTACTGTATTCCTTTAAGCAAAGCTATTGTGCCATTTTCACTTAACCTCCTTAGCGGTAACCCCGTGTGTGACACGGGGTAAGCCGCCGGAGGGTGCCGCTCAGGCCCTGCTGGGCCGATTTAAATAATTTTTTTTTTGCTGGACGCAGCTAGCACTTTGCTAGCTGCGCCAGCACCCCGATCGCCGCCGCCGCGCGCCCAATCGCCGCTATTCGTTACGGTGCGTGCCCCCCCAGACCCCGTGCGCTGCCTGGCCAATCAGTGCCAGGCAGCGCCGAGGGGTGGATCTGGAGTCCCAATGACGTCCCGACGTCGCTGATGTCATCCCGCCCCGTCGCCATGGCGACGGGGCAAGCCCTCCAGGAAATCCCGTTCTTTGAAGCAGGCGGGGGGATGCCGCTGAGCAGCGGCTATCATGTAGCGAGCCCTGGGCTCGCTACATGATTTAAAAAAAAAAAAAAAATTTAAAAACTGCTGCGCTGCCCCCTGGTGGAATGTTTCATACCGCCAAGGGGGTTAAAGAAAAAACCTGAACTGAAAATTAAAAGTCAAAATAAGCATACACAAGTCATACTTACCTTCCATGTACTCTACTCCTCAGTGTCTTTCTCCTGTCCCGCGTCCTATTTGTTCACTGTGATCAAGGGAATTTTTTCCGTCCTCCATTTTGAAAATGGCCATTACCCATAACAGCTTTCTGGTCAGCACACAGTTAAACTGTAACATTGCCCACTTGAGCCATAGGGAAACATGGACATTACCTGGTACATCAGTTTTCCTCTCAGCTATAACTGACAGCAACTGATATATTTCAGATCTGACAAAATATTGTCAGAACTGGAAGGGATTATTGTCAGAAGAAACTGGTGAGCTTCTGAGAGGAACTGATGGCAAGGTAACTATGCAATGTTCATTTGAAGTTATCTCATGTGTTTATTTTAAATATTTTTACTCAGTACAGGTTCTCTTTAAAGAGAAACTCCGACCAAGAATTGAACTTCATCCCAATGATACCCCCTTTTACATGAGAAATCTATTCCTTTTCCCAAATGAGCCATCAGGGGGCGCTGTATGGCTGATATTGTGGTGAAACCCCTCCCACAAGTAACTCTGAGGACCGTGGTACTCCTGGCAGTTTCCTGTCTGTGAACCTTGCTGCATTGTGGGAAATAGCTGTTTACAGCTGTTTCCAACTGCCAAAAAAGCATGCAGCAGCTACATCACCTGCCAACAGTAAAAATATCACCATGTAATAAATGTCAGAATGTAAATCAGGGATTTAACAGATTTTACAATGGGCAAACACTGACTAAATCATTCATACATAATTATTGTAAAAATGAAGCACTTTTTTATTACATTATTTTCACTGGAGTTCCTCTTTAAGTATGTAATCAACCATGAATCTGATGCTATAAAGAGAATAGGTTACTTTGCCAGTTTTCTGTTATGAACCCAGATGCGAGAAGAGATTTTGTTTTCTCTAGATATTGAACATTCAGCATGAATATTTCTCTCTGTATAATGATGATATCAGGGCAGAAGTATCACAATGTTTTTCTGCAGTCACATGCAGGTCTGAGCGTTACACAGAGCATAGTTGATAAACAAAATCTGTGAAATATTTTCCAGTCTACGGCAGTGCTCTCTTCCAGAGTTCTGGGTTTCCAGATCTGAAACAGCGTTGAGATTTTAACCATGGATCAAAATCACTGTGGTCTGCTATATACAAAAGTGCACTGGAGTATTAGTTTAAGAATAATTTTCTTCAAAGTGAAACTCCAAAGAATTTAAGGGTTTTATTACTTAGGCTAGGTTTCCACTTGAGGCAAAAAACTGTACAATTCACAAAACAGACCTCAGGGACATGTTGACGTATGTTAAACATAGGATCCATTCAGACATGTGCCGCCATAATGTCCATTAAGTCCCAACCTGAACATTTTCTCTGGACAATGGATAGAAGTCAGGCATGACTTCCCCTTACTCACAGAGACATTCAGTATACAAGGAAGTTGTGCTTCCACAATAACCATGCATGGCATGAACCGGTCATAGCTTGGACCCAGCCTTACGGCAAATATTCTTGTAAAAAAACTACTGAGAACCCATAGAAAGCTTTGTAAGGAAGAGAAAAGGAAAAAAGCAATACTGGATGACCATAGTAAACAGCAGACGTGATGTAGGGGTTAGCGCTCTCGCTTGCAGCGCTGGGTTCCTGGTTCAAAACCCAGCCAGGGCACAATCTGCACAGAGTTTGTATGTTCTCCAATTGTCTGCATGGGTTTCCTCCGGGTACTCCGGTTTCCTCCCGCATCCCAAAAAACATACAGATAAGTTGAATGGCTTCCTCCTAAATTGTCCCTGGATTATGATACATACACTGTACACTACACAATACATACATATGACCATTGTAGGGATTAGTTTGTAAGCTCCGCTGAAAGACATTTAAGTGACAAGACAATATACTCTGTGCAGTGATGGGGAAGATGACAGCGCTATATAAAATAAATACATAATAATAATATTATTATTATTATTAATAATAGGTCCTAGGCCTAAGGCTTGGTTCCCATTTCAGCACTTCTGTTCAGGGCCAGTTCAGAGTCCAATCCACTTGCATTTGCCTCCGGGGACAGATGCGTTGCACCATTGGTGGCTCGTTCAGTCAAATGCAGCGATCAGATCTCTGTGTTGCAGCAAATAGATCCTTTTTAGAAAAAAAAAATTAAAAAGTGGAAGTGGATCCTATTTTTAACAATTCGATCTGCTTCCTGCATTGAGCGGAGATGTAGAAAACTTATTAAACAGGTACATTTTCTGCACAAGTGGGGAACCGAGCCTTAAAGGGAACCTTAACATATACAGTGTGTCACTTACCTGGGGCATCTACCAGACCCCTACGGCCATCCTGTGCCCTCACAGTCACTTACGGCTCCTACAGTCCCCCGCCGCCAGCTTTCATTTTTAAAGACTCAGAGTCAGCGGGGCGCCACACGTACCTTTGCACGTATTACTGGTGGTGCTGGAAGCTATTGCGGACATTAACACGTACATTTTTACGCGTTGCAGGTACAATGCGTAAAAGTGTATGCGTTGCACCTGCAATGCGTAAAAATGTACGAGTTAATGTCCGCGATGGCTTCCTGCACCAGCGGGAAAGCGTGCAAAGGTAAGCGTGGTTGCCCACCGACTCAGAGTCGGTAAAAACAAAACTAGCTGGCGGCGGGGGACCAGAGGAGCTGGGAGTGACTGCGAGGGCACAGATTGGCTGCAGGGGGCTGGTAGAAGCCCCAGGTAAGTTAAACTCATATTTTTTTGTGTTAAGGTTCCCTTTAAACTCTTGAGGGCCAGAGGTTTATACCCTCCTAGTGACCAGGCCATTTTTACAATTCGGCACTTCACAACTTTAACGCTTTATTGCTCGGTTATATATCTTAGCACCCGAAGGAGTTTTACCTCCTTTGCTTCCCACAAATAGAGCTATCTTTTCGTAGTATTTTATTTGTGTAATATGTATATATATATATATATATATATATATATATATATATATATATATATATATATATATATATGTACACACACACACACACACACACACACACACACATATATATATACATATACACACACACTTTTATTCCCCCTTCCCCTCGTCCCTTCCCTCCAATCAGCGGGAGGGAAGGGACGAGGGCGGGTAGCGGCGATGCGGAGGAGGCGGCGGAGCGGCGCTGACAGACAGCGCTAGAGTAAACATTGTGCTGGCGACGCGCTACGTGTCGCCAGCACTGCGGGAGTATAGCAGTGAGCAGGGGGGTCTTTGAGACACACGATGGGGCAACAGAGGCTGGTGTTAGTGTGACCAACCAGCCTCTGTGCCCCACTAACGTAATACAATGCCACCTCGGGTTCTCTTTAAACAATGAGTATTTTTTTTTTTTTTGCTACAAATGTTCTAGTAATTATCCGTACTACACAACCAATTCATTATAATTTTTTTTTCCTTCAGTGTCTCTTTAAGCCCCATATACATGCAAAATAAAACTCTGTGAGGCGGCTAATAACAACTACCACTGCTAAGAACCTAGTGTGTGTACAGTAGCCCCCCCGACACAAAGTTATTAATGGGGGAAGAGTATGTTGTAACCTTTGATTGTAAGTGCCCAGGCCCCGCACTGGAAAAATTTCTTCTTCTGTCATAAAAGTGTCTGACCATTCACTACTACAGACAAAACTGGACACAAACATCTACAGTGGCTTGCAAAAGTATTTGGCCCTCTTGAAGTTTTCCACATTTTGTCACATTACTGCCACAAACCTGAATCAATTTTATTGGAATTCCACGTGAAAGACCAACACAAAGTGGTGTACATGTGAGAAGTGGAACGAAAATCATAGAGGATTCCAAACATTTTTTACAAAGCAATAACTGCAAAATGGGGTGTGCGTAATTATTCGGCCCCCTTTGGTCTGAGTGCAGTCAGTTGCCCATAGACATTGCCTGATGAGTGCTAATGACTAAATAGGGTGCACCTGTGTGTAATCTAATGTCAGTACAAATACAGCTGCTCTGTGACGGCCTCAGGAGGTTGTCTAAGAGAATCTTGGGAGCAACAACACCATGATGTCCAAAGAACACACCAGACAGGTCAGGGATAAAGTTATTGAGAAATTTAAAGCAGGCTTATGCTACAAAAAAAAAATCCAAAGCCTTGAACATCTCATGGAGCACTGTTCAAGCGATCATTCAGAAAATGGAAGGAGTATGGCACAACTGTAAACCTATCAAGACAAGGCCGTCCACCTAAACTCACAGGCCGAACAAGGAGAGTGCTGATCAGAAATGCAGTCAAGAGGCCCATGGTGACTCTGGACGGGCTGCAGAGATCTATAGCTCAGGTGGGGAATCTGTCGATAGGACAACTATTAGTTGTGCACTGCACAAAGTTGGCCTTTATGGAAGAGTGGCAAGAAGAAAGCCATTGTTAACAGAAAAGCATAAGAAGGGAAGTTTGCAGTTTGCCACAAGCCATGTGGGGGACACAGCAAACATGTGGAAAAAGGTGCTCTGGTCAGATGAGACCAAAATGGAACTGTTTGGCCAAAATGCAAAACGCTATGTGTGGCGGAAAACTAACACTGCACATCACTCTGAACACACAATCCCCAATGTAAAATATGGTGGTGGCAGCATCATGCTCTGGGGGTGCTTCTCTTCAGCAGGGACAGGGAAGCTGGTCAGAGTTGATGGGAAGATGGATGGAGCCAAATACAGGGCAATCTTGGAAGAAAACCTCTTGAAGCCTGCAAAAGACTTGACTGGGGCGGAGGTTCACCTTCCAGCAGGGCAACGACCCTAAACATAAAGCCAGGGCAACAATGGAATGGTTTAAAACAAAAACACATCCAAGTGTTAGAATGGCCCAGTAAAAGTCCAGATCTAAATTCAATCGAAAATCTGTGGCAAGATCTGAAAACTGCTGTTCACAAACGCTGTCCATCTAATCTGGCTGAGTTTGAGCTGTTTTGCAAAGAATGGGCAAGGATTTCCGTCTCTAGATGTGCAAAGCTGGTAGAGACATACCCTAAAAGACTGGCAGCTGTAATTGCAGCAAAAGGTGGTTCTACAAAGTATTGACTCAGGGGGCCGAATAATTACGCACACCCCACTTTGCAGTTATTTGTAAAAAATGTTTGGAATCATGTATGATTTTCGATCCACTTCTCACATGTACACCACTTTGTATTGGTCTTTCATGTGGAATTCCAATAAAATTAATTCACGTTTGTGACAGTAATGTGACAAAATGTGGAAAACTTCAAGGGGGCCGAATACTTTTGCAAGCCACTGTATATTGTTGAGCCTGGACAAGGCAAGGGATGGCTGCATCTACAAAACTGAGCATAACATTATTAAAAGAAAAAAAAAAAACATGAGGAGACTGTACTGGAAATATTATTGATGAGGCAGAACAAACAATTTACCTGCATACACAAGTCTGTCAGAAGAGTAGAGCTTCATCATTGCAACTCCCCCGCTCCCTTTTCTTACAAGAAATGCCTCATTATTGACATACATTTTTTCCTGGTCACAAGTGCTGTACAAATTACAAGTTACTGCAAGAAATTCTGAAAATAAACTCTCCAGCTTTTAAGATTTAAGCTTTAAAACATGCCAATGTGTGCTTGCAGCTTTAATCACTAACATGCCAATCCCTTTACTTTAACCACTTTAGAACCAACGGTCTCTGCCCCCTTAAAGTGAATCAGAGATGAAGCACCCTCATGTATTTTACCATATTTATCAGTGGGAACATTAGAGAAAAAAAACATACCCTGCTCTCTGTTTCACACTGATCAGCTTGCTTCTAATCAGCCCTGATAAAATCCCAGACTGAGCATTCAGTCTGGCTTTGCTCAGGAATCATTATAGCGGAGTCTGTCTTCTCTGATGTCTTTTGAAGCCAAAGTCTGCCCACTTCTGGCTCTGCTATAATAATGGCTCAGCTATAATGATTCCTGAGCAAAGCCAGACTGAATGCTCAGTCTGGGATTTATCAGGGCGGATAAGAAACAAGCTGTGCAGTGGAGAATGAAAGAGCAGGGTAGGTGTTTTCTCTAATGTTCCCACTGATACATATGGTAAAATACATGAGGGTGCTTCGTCTCTGGTTCACTTTAAGGACCAGAGCCGCAGAATACCGATGAATCGCCGTACATACCCACCACAACCGACGTCCACGCCGCACGCTAGGAACCACAGGCCACCCCTCTCTGCCGTCTCTATGACAGCAGAGTCCTGTGAGCCGGTCAGGAGCCGCCTTTATTGGCTCCTGCCCATGTCTATCAATGTAACCCAATGGGAGTTGCTTACATTGATAGACAGGGTCAGGAACCAATGAAATCGGCTCCTGACCCACACGCTGTCGGTATAGAGACGGCAGGGCAAGTGAGCTGCAGTGGGAAGATAGCGACGCACTCCGAGAGAGCTTCGAGTACACGCGGCGGTGAGTTGAAATCTATGCCCTGGCAGCCACAACAGCATCAAAACAGGCAAAAGAAGAAAGGGTCCGCACGTGTCAGTGAAGGTTTCCTTTATTGTTGGACATATCCAAAGACATCCAGGGCAAACATCAAATAGCTATTTGATGTTTGCCCTGGATGTCTTTGGATATGTCCAACAATAAAGGAAACCTTCACTGACACGTGCAGACCCTTTCTTCTTTTGCCTGTGACTTCTGGACTTGCTAACCAGGTTGTGCACTGTCATGGAGTTGGTGAGATGCAGCGGTGTTTACCCTACACCAAGCATCAAAACAGGGCGTAGATTTCAATTAGTGTCGTTCTTAAATGGTTAAGAACACAATGCTGTATTGTTTACCTTCCAAACAAAGAAAAAAAACTGCTTGAAATACATAGCAGTCAAATACCAGAAGTAGGGAATTCAGTATAACATTAAAAAAAAACCAAAAAGTATATATTTTCTAGCACAGAGGAGTCCAATTTAGGACCTACTATATGTGAAATCTGCTGTATGGACATTACTGCCCAACGTGACAGCCAGCACTGGAAGGCGTCTTCCTATGGATGACAGTATGAAGCATGCACTCCTAATTAGTTAGCTTTAAAGAGAATCTGTATTGTTAAAAATCGCTCAAAAGTAAACATACCAGTGCGTTAGGGGACATCTCCTATTACCCTCTGTCACAATTTCGCCGCTCCTCACCGCATTAAAAGTGGTTAAAAACAGTTTTAAAAAGTTTGTTAGTAAACAAACAAAATGGCCACCAAAACAGGAAGTAAGTTGATGTACAGTATGTCCACGCATAGAAAAATACATCCATACACAAGCAGGCTGTATACAGCATTCCTTTTGAATCTCAAGAGATCATTTGTGTATTTCTTTCCCCCATGCACTGACGTTTCAGGCTGCTCTTTTCTTCCTGCAAACAGCTTTGCCCTTGTTTGTAATTCCTCAGTATGTGAAAGCCCAGCCAGCTCAGAGGACGATTTATCCAGCTTGTAAAAGATAAGAGAGAAGAGAGAAGCTGCTCTAATCCTAAACAACACACAGGCAGTGTGCATAGAGGGGCCAGAAAGGGTGAGTTCATAGCAGAACCACAACACTGAAGAACTTGGCAGCCTTCCAGACACAGGCCAACAAGTCTGACAGGGGAAAGATACATTGATTTATTACAGAGACAGTGATAGTATAAAGTGCTGCAGTTAGCCAGAACACATTAGAATAGCTTTTGGAACTTGTAGGATGATAAAAAACAGGATGCTATTTTTGTTACGGAGTCTCTTTAAAGAAGACATTCACAGGGAAGCCTCACAAGCCTATATGGCAAAGCTATCAAAGTAATTTATTATTCAGCAAATTGATATGATCAATAGAAAGTATATTTTTTTGACCCGATACAAGTTTTGTCACAATTTGTATGCAACTTGAAATGTGAAAATTTGCATCCTCTCAATTTTACATAAGAGACCAGCGCCTAGCAAAGCTCTCAGAATTAACTTTTCACCTTCTATATATTTACTTCTGGCAGCTGGATTGGGGACACCGGTTTCTGGATTCTATTTTATATTTGCCCTCCCTTGGCCTAATTGGATATTCCAGCCTCTACAAAGTCGCTGTGGCTGCAATGGAACTGATGCCTATAGAGTACATGCATAAACAATATACATACTACACAACAGACCAAGGACAGACAAAGACAAACAAACACTTATATAGCGTTTTTCTCCTGGCGGACTCAAAGCGCCAGAGCTGCAGCCACTAAGACACGCTCTATAGGCAGTAGCAGTGTTAGGGAGACTTGCCTAAGGTCTCCTGCTGAATAGGTGCTGGCTTACTGAACAGGCAGAGCTGAGATTCGAACCCTGGTCTCCCGTGTCAGAGGCAGAGCCCTTAACCATTACACTATCCAGCCAGACAAAAAACATGAAGAAGAAACAAATAAATAAAAAATAAAAGTCTCTAAAATCTAGCTAAAAATAAAACAAACACAAATAATGCTGGGCATAGACGGTACGTTTATGTGCCGGAATCAAGCCAGCGGCTCGATGCCGGCGCATCACCGCTCGTGGGGATCGATTCCTGCTCGTCCCCGCGAGCACTTCCTTATCAGTGCTTTGTTTTTGCCCATTGTCCGCCCACGGGGATTGAGCCGGGAATCGATCCACGCGGTGATCGGACACGCCATAAGCGGCTCGATTGATAAGAAAAGAAAAAACCATACGGTCTATGCCCAGCATAAAACCTGTAAAAAAGTGACTTCTCATCAGTCCTTGCTGGGAATACACCATACAATTTTCTGTTAGAATTACCTGCCAGATAAAGTTCAAAATGTTGGAAATCTATCTATCTATCTTACCATCTATCTGCCGAGCAATTAGGCATTGTTCTACTCAGCAGGAGTTAAACAGAAGACAATGCACCAGAGATAATAACCAGTCTCTACAGAAAATAATCTAATTATGCATTCTAACAGAAAATCTAATGCTGGGAATACATGGGTAGATTATGCGCCGGTATCAAGCCAGCGGCTCGATGCCGACGCGTCACCGCGGGTCGATTCCCGCGGGCACTTCCTAATTAGCGCTTCATTTTTTCTATTGTCCTGCCTGCATCGAGCGCGGAATCGATCCGGCGGGCAATCGGACCTGTCGGAAATTATCAATCGAGCCATCAGCGGCTCGATTGATAACAAGTATCCACCCGTGTATGCCCAGCATAATAGAAAAATCTAACAGAAGAATCTAACAGAAAATTGTATGGTGTATTCCCAGAATGGACCCACCCTCCCCTCTCCACAGTTTAAACATTGTGACAGGCAAGTTATTTCAGCGCCACCCAGAGGTCACCCATTTCACACTGAGCTAAGTTCTGGCTGTCAACAGGGGAGCTATTTATATCTTCCATTAATAAGCTAACATTTCTGAACTGTGAATTTATACTTTGCATCTTTACTCACAAAACAACACCATTTCTTGAAAGAGAATATCTTATAACAGGTGCAAAGTGGCACATTACAAGGGCAAGTTTAGTGTCTGCTCATTGGCAGCTTTACCCTGGGCTTCCCCAAGCACTTTAAAATCCCCCCCCCCCTTCCCCCCCATGGTTGCTTCTAGTAAGGGTTCTTTTCCACTATGAAATGTGATCGCGATTACGATCGCATTTCAATTTTCACCATGCGATTGAGCTGCTATACACAGTATAGTAAAGCTCAATCGCATCCAAAACCATGCGATTGAGCTGCTATACACAGTATAGTAAAGCTCAATCGCATCCAAAACGCGGCAGGATGACGACTGCGTTTTGACCAAAATCACATCGCAATCGGATAGCACTAATGGAAATTGCTGCTGCCATTTCCATTAGTTTAATATACCTTGCGATTTGTGATCAGAATCAAATCGCAAATTGCAGGGTAGTCGAATGAAAAAAAAGCTTTCGATTTTTTCGAGAGATACGATCGTTTTTATCGAATTACTGTAAAATCGGATCATTTTATTGTATCGTGTGTGGCCACCTTAAGAGTGATTCTAGCACCCTATGCACCACACAATATAAAGAATCATATACAGTACATCACAGGGGAAATTATTACAAAAACAGCCAATAACCAGGACTGTGCGGAGTCAGAGCAATTGTGGGTACCTGGAGTCGGAGTCAGTGGTTTCAATACACTGAGGAGTAGGAGTCGAGTGATTTTTATACCAAATACATAGCCTTTGTAAAGGTTAGACTAAGAAGTTGAGAAGTTGGAGCAATTTTGGGTACCAGGAGTTGGATGATTTTTGTACCGACTCCACAGCCCTGTCAATAACTACAGTATAACATTCATGTGGCACTGAGCCTACTGTTCTCATTTACCATTTCATTATACTGTAGAGCAATGTTTACTAAATCTGTCTTGTTTTCCATGTTTTTGTCTATCCATGCAGATCCAGATCCATACTAATCAAATCTCAGCTAAGGAACAGTGCACACATTAAGCATATAAAGATCTGTACCACCTACAGAATGCTGCTGCAAGACTATTCACAAGCCAACCCTGCCGCTGCCACATTCCACCAATCCAGCGATTTTCTAACCATGCCTAGCATTTTTTGGAGCGTTTTTGTGTAGCAGATTTTAGATTTCATTACAGTAAAGCTGTAACTGAAAAGCTTCTGTTACAAAAACGCTCGGAAAATCGCTCTGATCTAGCGTTTTTCAGAGCGGTTTTCCACTTTCTTATACTTAACATTGAGGCAGAAACGCCTCAAAAATCTGCAAAATGCTGCAGGACCCGAGTTTGCGTTTCAGGAAAAAAAACGAACCGCTCTGGTGTGCACCATCCCATTGAAATACATTAGCCAAGCAGTTTTCAGCCCAAAAGCATTTTTAAAAACGCTCAGAGCTGCTTTTGGTGTGCACCAGCCTTTAACCAGTGTAAGTTAATATGGAGTTTAGGGGCTTGTCTGTCCAATCCAGGAGCCAGAAGAAGTTTTTTAAGTCAGTTCTGAGTTCAACAGTTACACCAATTCTCAAAGAAAAAAAATTGTTAGCTGTAATTATAAAGGAGCCTTGGCTACCTGCCTCAGGGATTTGTCCAGTCCTGTTTTAAAAACGTTATAATCAGCCAGTCTGCCTTTTAAAGTAAAAATAACTATTTGAATTTGTATTCATATGTTTTTCCTGTTTAAGCATTACTTCCTCGCTAGATGGACTCTATTTCCCATATACACTATGCTACATACAACAATGCCACCCTGTACTTGAGGAGGCATTGCTGGCTTTAGCAAAGCCAAGAGCTGCAGTGTAACAGCATTTTACAACAAACCATTGCTCAGCAACACCTCAGTCACAACACGCTAGGGAGAGAGTTCAGGTATTCATGAGAAAGCTCCCTAATCAAACACAACACATTGTTGAAACCCAGCAGTCAAAAGTGTAGTAATTACTAGCATGTGCACAAACACATTGTTACTGTTACACACACACACACACACACACACACACACACACACACACACACACACACACACACACACACACACACACACGTGAAAGAGCAAGCTAGGAATAACCTGCCAATTCTAAACACGACATCCCGTCTTACACAACAGTTTCAAACTGACTAAGTGACTGTCAATGTTGGGCCACTTCCTGTGTTACAGAACACTTCTTAGGCAAATACGCAAAAGAGTGTAAAAAGAACAGAAATAAAACACAAAAACCCCACAGACTGCAGAAGTTCACTATTCTTATCACACAAACTTTCACCAACATAAAGCACAATTTAGGGTACTAAAAAGAAAATCTATAGCAAGCTGAACTATATGCTACGCCTAACAAGTAAGAGATATTCTACAAAGATTGATTATTGGGAAATAGATTCTGAGAAGTCCTTGCATACGGCAGCCTAGATGCTGGTAATATGCTAGGCCGTGAGAGCAAGAAATGCCACAAGTTTCCACACACGCTAGCAATAGGCAATCTAAAAGCAAGAAACAATGACTGTGTAGAAATGGACTCTCTCAACATCAGTAGTGTTTCAAATATTTTTTTCAGAATTGTTACCCATTCATAAATTAGAGGACAATCAATAAAAAGTTTAGAACCAATGGCCTCGATTCATCATTGTCTTTGAGATCACTTTTTCCAGTTTGTTAAATTACCGAATTCGAAGTTTATCGATTTCTATTTGTATTCATCAAGGTTTTTCCGCATTCGGTGTGAATTCGATAACAATTCGGTAACTATTCGGTAACGTGTCGCTATTTCCATTTTACAGCGGTAATTTAACACAAGGCCATAAGATTCCCATGGAATTGTGGGTAAAAGGCAGTCCTTTGAACACCACGTAACCACGTAGCAACATACTGAATAGGGCTTAACACCTGGACCAGGATTCTGGAAGTGGCTTGGGACAATCCCACAATTCGATAGGAGCCTTTTTCTAAAAAAAAAAATATAGTGCAGCTAGCAAATTAGTTAACCCTGGCACTGCCTGTGTTCTCTTACAAGATAATTCAAGAGAAATGCAGATGTCCTGTTATAGCAAATAAATCTATTCTCTTGCAAATTGATATGGGTCTAGACCTTATTCTTGCCCTTCTGCGCCTTTGAATCACTCTCAGCTGATACATAACCACTTCAAATGGCTCCATCTTCTCTGTCAGCAATGATCTGACAGGAATAACGACAGAGCAGTAAAGGAGATAACTAATCCTAAATTTAACGCTAAACCACGCCCACTTTCATTTTCATGAATTGCACTTTCTTCCGTTTTAACGCATCACTAACGAATGATTACCGAATTATTACCGAATGCTCACTAACAGCTGTAGATAAATTTGATGAATCCTGAAATCAACTTAACGAATTCGGTATTTTACCAAACTGTTGTTAACCAATTCAATAAGTCTTGATGAATCGAGGCCAATATCCCAAAAATACGCAGAAATGTATACAGAGCTGACATAAGTAGTGGATTGCAGGATACAAAGAAGCATTCACATCTGCCCCTGCCCTCTGAGTGGCCTAATCTAATGTCTCCACCACAGGCACAGCAGCAGTAACAAAGCAGAGGTGGTTTGGTTAGATGCCAGTTCGCCCAGCAGTGTTATTGGTAAGAAACCTGGAGCATCCAAAATACACACCCACACAATTGTGTTACCTAGAGGGATGCAAACCCAGGAGCCCAGAGCTTAGAAGCAGGCAGGGAGAAATATCAACACACTCTGAAGAGCTGCCAGTCAAAAGCAAAATAGGAGTTGGAACACTACCAACAAATTATACCAGGCTACACAGCTTACAGCTATTTACAGTAGTAAAACATATTCTGAATTATCCTTCATTATTAGATTGTATTTTATCAAAATTCCTGACTAGAAATATCAATGAGATACTATTAAATTCAGTATGCATCAAGCAGTCTGGAATCAAACGCACTTCTGTCAACTTTGATTAGCCCCAATCTACATACTATTCGTATGAAAACTGCATGCAGGCTAAAATTATGAGCATCTTATTGACCATCTCTGTTCCTCACTAGGGATGGCAATGCTTAGGAGAACTCATGGAGAAGCATGTGATCAGTTTGATCAGCTGATGGATTTTTAAGGCCTTACAAAACTATCAGCTGATCACATGCTTTTTCAATGAGTTCTTCTAAGCATTGCCATCCCTATTCCTCACTATTATTATTATATAATCGTAATTGAAAGACTTAGCTCTGTCCCAGACAGGTAAAAGCAGGGTTGCTGCAATGTTTCCTTCCATCACCATCTGCAAATCACAAACGCAAACACAAAGTGTGATTTCTTCGCGATTAATGTTATCTTTCTGCAGTTTTTCAGCGTCTGCATTTTTGCAATTTTCCCTGGCTGCCAGGAACACAAGAATTAAATGCAACCCGCCCTGCAGGAAATTTGCAAAACCAGAGCACAATCGAATCATAGTAGCATAAAAGGATTCCTGCAATTTTCCTTACTTTGAAGATATCCTTGCATTTTGCATGCAATTGGAAACAGATCACAAAACACAAATCAGGTCTAGAATAAAAAAAAAAAAAAAAAAAGCTCCAAGAAGCTCCACTTCTCGCCAGGACCCTCATCATCTTTGCGTCTGCGCTCCTGTGTACAAACGTGGCCACACTGCACAGGCACCAGTAGGGTTTGCGCCTACTCAATAGCACAGAGCTGCTTGTGCACAAAGCAAAAAAACATGCATGTGCTCCTCTGTGCTCCTGCACATGCGTGGGCTGCACTTGGCACCTGCACCCTTACTCGTTCAACATTATTGTTGAATATTTTCTAAGCCTCCGAGTGTAGGAACAGAGGAGGAGGAAGGGGGGGGGGGGGGGGGGGTCAGACGATCTGGAAACCGCTGCACTATCCAGAGGCTTTCCTCTACTGAGGTATGTATCCAACTCATTTTCCTCACTTCAGGTACCCTTTAAATTCTATTTTAGCATCATCTGTCATGTAAATTAATTATATTATGCTTCTTAACAGCATCAACATGGGACAGTCAGGTACAGAAGACTACAATCCTGGAAATACATATAAAGTTGATGCACAATACAGCATCAATAACTTCTATAGAGGTTGTGTACTTACAGCTTTTACCGCATTGTGACCTGGCCTCAGACACAAAGAGTCTGTGTTTGCACTGGAATCACTTTAAATCGTAAACTAACACAAACCAATCTTAGAGTAAACACACCAGCTGTAGCAGCCATGAAACATCACAGAATCAGGGCCACTCTAGGAACGTTTCCTCTCCTGAAGCCCTCCAGAGGAGCTGGAGGAGGAGTTTGAGGTTTTCAGGTTAGGTACCCTGTGCTTCTGGCTCTCATCCAAGAGAGAAGGGGAAGAAATCAGAACAAGGCTTCCCAGTCTTCACCAGTCTGCTCTGCCCATATAAAAGGTCACAAGTCATTTCTCCACTAATCATCACATGCAGCAAGGTTTAGATGTAAATCAGAGGAAGGCAATACGTTCCAGCACAAAAAGTTTATGGTTTTTCCATTGTTTCTCTAGAAACATAAAAACGAAAGAGGTACGTGCTTCGCAAATATAAACGAAGTGGCAAAATAACTCGTCTGTTATTTTCAAACCTTTCAAATCATAAAGGTAACAAGGAACAGTTGCTGTAACAGCACTTCTAACTGGAACGAGCATTAATATACTAGCTAAAGACTTAATTACACACCCTGTCAAGGCACACATTTTACTCATGTAGTGATCCCCTCCTTCCTTCCAGCTCAACACAGTAGCAGTTATATAGGTGTAAGTGTATATAAATGCTGGCAGACACCATTATCATGAAGAAACAGGCAGCAGACGGGATTGTTCCTGCTATTTCTAGTACTCCAGTGTCAGTGCACCTCAGCTTGTGAAAATGCATAGAACAGCAGTGTCAGATATCTGCTGATTTCTAAAGGGGCCCATACACCTAACGATTTTCCCGCCGATATACAGCCATTTCGATCACAGTGATCGAAACGGCTGTGAAATCGCCGCGCACACCGCTGACAGAACGATCGATTTCCGTCCGAAATCGATCGTTCCCGTCGACCCATCCGTGCGGAAGATTGTTCTCGACCGCCGGCGGGTCGGGAGTGCGTCGTTAGCGGCGTTCGAATGCGGAGTAATGCTTTGCGTGCGCGGAAGATCGCGTGATAGCAGTTATCACGCTCTTGTGAAGCATTCCCATAGTGTGAAAGGAGCCATAAATATTATGTGTGTGGCTTTGAATCGCATGAAGGTGTACAAATCCAGCAGTGCAATCAATGTTGATAGGTTCCTGTGGATACCCAACTAAATAGTGCAAGGTTGTTTATCCAATTTAGTATATAAAAAAAACAAACAAACAAAACAAAAACTGAACAGCATATGATGCATAGAATAGGAAACAATTTGGATGCCAGGAAAGGCAAACTGGGAGAGTTTCAGCACATTGCATTTATTGCTCTACTTTAATAGGCTTTTCCATGGTTCTTTCATTGTTATTTTGGCAATGCTCTCCTTTGGATTGGCCATCCTCAACAATTCCTCTTAGGCCAGAAGCCCACTAGGAGAGTTTTTCTAAGCGCTTTGCAATTTGAAAACTCTTGCTAATGTAATGCTCAGGGTGTGATCCCACTTGAGTGATGTGATTTTATACAAATCCCCCATAGCACTGCATTAGCAAGAGCTTTTTTCAAATCACTAGGCATTAGAAATCGCTCCTAGTGGGTTTCTGGCCTAATGCTGGATACACACCATGCGTGTCCGCGTTCGATGCGTCCGTCGATACACATCGATTCGATTATTTCCGACGTGTCCGATTCAAGCTTCGATGGATCGTTAGGTCGATTTGCCATACTTTACATGGCAATCAACCTAAAAATCATCGAAATGCGTTCGGAAATGCTCGGAAATAATCAAATCAACGCGTATCGACGGACGCATTCGACGCGGAAACGCATGGTGTGTATCCAGCATTATACTGGCCATCGCCTAACCTCCAGCTGGCAGCCAAATGAAGTCAGTAGTTGGCCCTCAGCTATACTGCAGGCAAGCAGTGGTACACAGTACAGCCAGGAATCCGGTGTTCAGCTATGTAACAGCCTGGCACTAAAGGAAAAATCATTGTAGCAGGAAAGCTACTGGCTTGCTTGTATTTTGAACTAACTGCACACCCAAATTAGACAACTGGTACCACTGAGCTAATAAACTCCTTCTAGGTCAATGGAGCACCATTATACCTGCATCTACGTTAAATGCTTGAGGCTAGGTCCACAGTGGGAGGTTGCGTTGTAAAGTTGCAACACAACAAAAAAGTGGTAATGCACAATAACGCTGCGTTAGCGTTGCATAAAGTAGGTACAGTAGAGCATACAGTCCGTGAAATGTATGCTTTCCTGTACCTGGCAAAGTGTTGGTTTACAGGTAATGCACTGCAGCAGTGTGTTACCATAACGCTAAACGTTACAATGCAACACTAACGTTCCACTGTGAACTTTGCATACACTTAATTGCATAGCGGTAAGCTGCATTAAGACTTTATGAATTCAGCACCGCAAAGTCCTACTGTGAATTTAGCCTCAGTGTATTGGAGCATTAAGCCTTCAACAAATATGAAAAGCATGAAGTTTATGCCGTACTCTCTTGATCTGCTCATTAAGCCAACATCCACATTATGAAAAAATGAGAACAAGTAAGAACAGATACCAGACTGAGCACAGCTTCACTGACATATAGGATTACATCTGCAGCAAAGGAAAACAACTACAGGGTAGGTTTTCTGTATCTGGAAAATGTCTGTTTTCTACAAGACCAAAGCTAGGCAACAGCAGTAAATAAAGTTTATAGCAAGAAAACACGTCTAACTCATTACACATAGTCTTCCATACACTATTAGATATATTTCACAGATTAGATGTTCATTAAAAAAACATTGTATCAAACAAAAATGTATTATATACTAGGGCCCTAGCAATCATTGATATAATCAATACAATCGCATTCCATCTTGTTTAAAGTGGATCCGAGATGAACTTTTACACCTTGCAAAATTGTGTTCCTTTCCTATTGTTTATAGGGCATTCCTCAAGCCAAATACTTTTTTGTTTTTGTTTTAATACGCTAAAGGTAGCCATATACTGGTCGATTTGACATCAGATCGACCAACAGACAGATCCCTCTCTGATCGAATCTGATCAGATAGGGATCGTATGGCTGCCTTTACTGCAAACAGATTGTGAATCGGTTTCAGCCTGAAACCGATTCACAATCTGCTGAGCTGCCGTCTGCCCCCCCCCTTTCCCCAGCATACATTACCTGAGGCTGGCTCCCAGGCATGATGTCCCCGTCATGTGGCACCTCCGGCTCCGGCATCCGCATATAACTTACGCTATCACACCAGTGACGGCGGAAGTACAAATAGAGCGCCCTCTATTTGTACTTCCGCTGTCATTGGCGTGACAGCGGAAGTTATACGAGGATGCCAGAGGTGCCATGACGGGAGCAGTGACGGACGGGATGCCTGGGAGCCAGCCTCAGGTAATGTATACCTGCGTCGAAAGGTCCCGAATCGTACAGCGACGCGCTCCCTACCTGTGGGCGATCGACGGTAATTTCCTGCACGGCACGATCGATGAACCGATTGATATCAGGAGGAAATCAATCGGTCGGGTGCGTTTAGCGCAAACTATTTGACAGCAGATTAGATCCCAGTGATCGAATCTGCTGTCGAACGGCGGGAAATTGGGCCAGTGCATGGCCAGCTTAATTCCCTATAAACTAAATAAACCACGTCCACAGGTTTTCAGAGAGCCTTGGCAGTAGCAAGGGCTCATGGGAGCTCAGTCTGGGCAGGAGGAGGAGGAGGTGTTACTAGTCATTGATTTCAGAGGCAGAGGGGAGGAGGGGGGGATTAGGTTTTTTCACAGGCTTAGTGATCAAGATACAGATAAGCCTGCCTCTGTGTAATGTTTACAAACATGGCTGCTGTCATTGTATCACAGGAAGAAATAATAATTTTCTATTAAAGCTGTTTGCAGCTATATTTGCTGTGTAAACTATCTAAACTTTAGATAAGATATATAGACAAGTTACTTGTTATAGTTAGGTTTTCATCTCGGATCCGCTTTAAGTATAAGGGACTTATTTATCATGTTTTATATAATTCTATGTGCAAGTGAAATTTATCATTCTCTTAAACTCTTTTTTACCTACACTTAACTGTATGAAGCTCAAGTACCCTCTAAACACAGGAAGAGGAACCCAATAGACATTGTAAAGAAAGGACTGCAGGAAGTGTACAATCAATGTTTGCTGCAACAAAGGTTATTTGGGTACAATGTAGCTATGCATGGCATTGCTCCATTTATCAGCCAGCAAAGCCTGTGGTTTCTTATGTAGATGGTTGGCTGACTGTTGGTAGGTGTAAAAGCACCAACTACAGAGGAAACCAGCTAAAGCTGGGTACACACAATCAACCAATGTCGCCCAGCAGGGACTTGGTCCCTTGGGAAACAGTTTGGGTCAAGTTCTGTACAGATGCATTACTAGCCCACAGGCAAGCAACACATTCTGTTGGTGGGTGAAGGAGGGCAGATGGAGCAGGCCGGGAGAGGATGAGAACAATGACCTCAGCAGAGTTAATCCACAGTGGCAGATAGACCAGACCATTGGGTGGGATTCTTGGCTGAGGTCCACTGACCACCTCTGCGAGAAAAGTTGTGCATGTGTACGCAGCTTTAAACTAGTCATACACAAATTAAGTTCAATAGTTTTCAATCCGATTTTTTGTTGTTGTTGTTATAGAAATATCAGTCAATTGAAAGCATGTAGCATCACATACAGCAAACAATGTGCAGTCCATTCTGTAAAGCAGAGTAGAGGGAGTTTCCAAAGGACAAAGCATACTGAAGGAAGCCCATGTGTATGCACCAGGGCCGGGCCGAGGCATAGGCTGGAGAGGCTCCAGCCTCAGGGTGCAGTGTAGGAGGGTGCGCACAATTCATTCAGCTGTCATTCCCAATTGTGTTTGAAGCAGAAAGAAATAAAAAAGGGGATACATGACAGTGACTGCAAGCCAGATAACTAGAGATTAAGGTGTTGGGGAGGTTGGGGGCCCTGGGGCACCTATTAGTCTAATAGCAATCAGTGTGTGATGGCTGGGGTGGGAGGGATGGAGGGGCGCACTTTGCTGTCTCAGCCTTGGGTGCTGAAGGACCTTGTCCCGCCTCTGGTATGCACACTCCTAAATATGAGCAAACAATAATAATATAAATTTAAAAAAAACAACTTCATATTGATCGGTTTTGGATGATCACATTCAAAACCAACTGATTTTCAGTCCATTTGCTGAATTCATTACTCTACCGACTCATGTATGCAGGATACGAGGGTACCTTGAGGAAGGGTGGCAATGCACCACTCCAGCTGCACAGAAAGTGATGTGCTATGATGAATGGAATGCAGGTCAGGAGCCAGAGCATGGAAACTTCTGCACAGGTACTTTCCTTTGTAATGGATTCCCTGGGAGCTGACTATAATTGGGCAGATCTGCAGCTCGCATAGCAATCACTGTACATCTGAAGCTTCTATTCCAACTGTACAACATGACATACTGGAGAAGGGATATTTAGTTCCCATTCAGTACCAGGCCTGGAACCCACTGCAAATCTTTAAGTAGCGTTTTGTAAGCGATTTCATGAGAGTTTTCCTGCGATTTTGGTAGCGGTTTTTTTAAAAAGTGTAAGCTTTTTGGCAGTGATTGCGATTTTAATTCTGATTGGTCCTTTGAAATTGTTATAATTCGTTTTACAGTTTGCAGTAATCTAAAATCGCACACAAATCCCTATTAGTAGCGATTCATGAGCGATTTGCCAGTGCTTCAATACTTTACATTGAAGCGTAAATGCTCCCAAAATGCTGCATGTTCTGCGATTGTGATTTTGCTAATCGCAATCGCTACCGTGGAATGTATTACATTTACATTGGCAGAGCATTTAGGGAAATTGCTAGTGATTTAAAGCGCTTCTTAAAGGGATACTGTAGGGGGGGTCGGGGGAAAATGAGTTGAACTTACCCGGGGCTTCTAATGGTCCCCCGCAGGCATCCTGTGCCCATGCAGCCGCTCACTGATGCTCCGGCCCCACCTCCGGTTCACTTCTGTAATTTCTGACTTTAAAGTCAGAAAACCCCTGCGCCTGCGTTGCCGTGTCCTCGCTTCCCCCGATGTCACCAGGAGCATACTGCGCAGGCACAAACCATACTGGGCTTGTGCTACACACTCCTGGTGACATCAGCAGGAACGAGGACACGGCAACGCAGGCGCAGGGGTTTTCTGACTTTAAAGTCGGAAATTACAGAAGTGAGCCAGAGGCGGGGCCGGAGCATCGGTGAGTGGCTGCGCAGGCACAGGATGTCTGCGGGGGACCATTACAAGCCACGGGTAAGTTCAACTCATTTTCCCCCGACCCCCTACAGTATTCCTTTAAAGAAAACCTGTACTGAAAAAAAAAAGTTCCCCTGGGGGGTACTCACCTCAGTGGAGGGGGGGGGGGGAGCCTCTGGACCCTATCGAGGCTTCCCCCGTCCTCCTGTGTCCCAACGGCAGCCTGTGCAATAGTTACCTTGTCGGGCTCCAGCGGGGGCGCTCTTGCGGCTCTTCTGACGGAGATAGGCGGAAATAGCCGATCTCCGTCGGGTCCGCTCTACTGCGCAGGCGAATTGCGCCTGCGCAGTAGAGTGGCCCGACGGAGATCAGCTATTTTTGCCTATTTTGCCTGCGCTGGAGCCAAAAGGTAAATATTTACATCGCCGCCGCTCTGGGAGGATTTTATCCGCTGACATGGGACCGAGGAGGACGGGGGAAGCCTTAATAGGATCCGGAGGCTTCCCCCACCTGAGGTGAGAACCCCCCCCCCCCCCCCCCCCCCCCAGGGCAGTTTTTTTCATTACAGATTTTCTTTAAACGCTAAATAAAGTGCTCTAGTGGGTTCCAGGCCTCAGACTTTCCCTGGCAGATTTGATCAGTGTGCCAAAATCAATCGACATTACAGATCGAACAGGACGTTATTTTCTGTAGTCAAAATGGCAGTATCTATGCTGGAGGCCTAGAGTTGTGACAGGCCCCCCAACCTACACTGCTCCCCAGAAGCCCCTGCAGAGTCCGACTCCAGGTACCCAAAAATTGCTGACTCCACAACCCGGGTAGCACTCACCTCTCCTGCAGGCACGCTCCTTCCTGTGTGCTTCCGTCATCTCTTGGTGCCCACACTGTCATCCGGCAGCACGTATGTACTCATGTAACACCGCCGGGTGGATACAAGCACCACAAGATGACGGAAACACACCACCCGAACAGGTGAGTAAGAGTACACGACGCTGCACTAAATCGACAACGGATTTGAGTGGGATCAATCTTTTGGGCAGGTTTGGAGAGTCTGCCAGTATTTGGCAAGCTTTAGGCAGCCCAAAGACATCAGATCACCGTCAGAAGATTTAAAGCCATAATGTGCTGAAATTATTAACATGTTATTGTGTGTCTGCAACTGCAATAGTCTTTTAGCATTTCTCACTACATGCTGATATCACGGAGCAGTGCTTTTGCAGCGCTGCTAAATGTGGGCGCAGCCAGCGCCGCCATAGACTATAAAGGGATTCAGTCTATAGCGGCGCTCAGTGAGTAACGTCGGCTCCGTCAGAAGACGGAGCCGAGGTTGCTTAAAAATCATAATAATTTGGCTTCCAGCTATTTCATTCCCCCACTATCCAATGGCGGCCTGGAGGGGGAATAGTAATTAGTTCGGCCCGGACTTGTGCAGAAGCAGGACCAGCCATATAACAGCTGGATCCTGCGCCCAAGTCTACCGGCGCCGAATTCAAATGTACTCTGATATTACCCTACTGAGTGTTGCAAACTTGCCACCTAAAAGAAGACAGTTCTCTAAAAATCCATTCCATTTTTGCATTTATAGAAAAGATTTATAGAAAAGGTACTCTTGCATTGAAAAGCTAGAAATTAACCTACAACTTCATTGATCAAGCTACCATTCCCTTTTAAAAATGTGGTTCCCACGCTGCACAAAGTTCTGATCCAGCCCTGCTCATCATACAGAGAAACAAAACTATAGAAGAGTCCAAAGTAATGCTCATTAGGCTGTGGCCAACTATGGGTGCATTTAAAGACAAGGGAACAACATTCAAGAGCTTGAGTTCAGAGGTGTTGCCATAAATTGGGTAATGCTGGGAACACACAATAAGTTTTTCCCGTTCAATTCTCCGCTCAATCGTTTTTTCCTCTATTCTCCACTTGTTTTTCTTATCTTTTTCCATTCACTTCTATGAGAAATCGATCGGTAAAACGATTGGAGAGGAGTATCGGACATGACGAAATGTATCAATCGAACGCATCTATCTAACGGCAAAACGTATCATCTGTTCCCAGCATTGGAACTACACCAAATCTGCAGACAGCTATTCACGTTCCTTTCACATCGCCCAATAATTTCTAGCAGTGCTCCAATTTGCAACTTCATTAACAAACTTCAGATCTTGCATGTGTATCTCTGAGCAGCACCCACCCAACATAGGCTCATACCACTACACTCCCATACAACCAAAATAACGACTAAATTACTCACAGGTCAAACAGAGCAGCTATTTTCATCCACACATGTGGTCAGTACAAGACATCCTGCAGCTCTGGCCTGTCAAAGACTTTCCAGGAGACTAATAGCTTGCATAGCTCATGGCCACAGTTAAAAGTCCTGATGATCAATTAATAGCTTTAGATTAGATGCCCAGCTGCAACAATAACGTTCATACAAAATGAAAAGAAGTTAATAAAACAAAGATTTGGCCCAACTTTACATGCATAGATTTTGATAAATCTGCCCAACTGGTCTTTATTTATCTGGCTATAAATAGCACAGCACCCCCTGCACAGGACTTGCATCACTTCTCAGGCAAGGGCTATGCTGGATCAGAGATACACACTGCTGAGTAGTATTCACACGTGACGATGCAACTATTCATCAACAATCAAACTCCTGTAAAGTTGGAAAGTAGTAGAAACACAGCGCTGCCCACACAGCAGCATATGGGATTCCAAGGAGGCAGCCTCAGCCATGTGTTATTGCGATCCCGCAAGGCTAAGCAGCAGAGACCGTTACCTTCCAGCACAAGCAGGGCAGCCAGGTGTGGGGGGCGGCACAGGCTGTGTGTGGGGACGGCAAGTTTCGCTGTCACTAGAGTTGTATGGCAATAGGCAGCACACGGCGTGCACTGCAGAGACACACATCCTCGGCAGGTCACTTACTTGGCTGCGGGGCTCCGGAGAGAGGCGGGCGGAGAAGGAGGACAGGCAGCGGGCGATGAGCAGGCAGCTCCGGGCAGAGCTCTGTGCGGGACAGCAGACAGCGCTCCGGGGGAGGAGCCGAGTGTGTGGGGCGGGCCCCAGCCGCAGCCAGAGAACAGAGCCCTCCACATAGCAGTGCCGGAGCAGTGCTTTTCAGCGCTGCTAGCTTTGGGCGCAGCCAGCGCCGCCATAGACTGTAATGGGAATCAGTCTATAGCGGCGCTCAGTGAGGAAGGTCGGCTCCGTCAGAAGACGGAGCCGAAGTTGTTTAAAAAACACAATAATTCGGCCTCCAGCAATCGCTGGAAGCCGAATTATTTCATTCCCCCACTATCCATGTCGGCCTGGAGGGGGAATAGTAATTAAAACGCCTCGGACTTGTGCAGAAGCAGGACCAGCCATTTAACAGCTGGATCCTGCGCCCAAGTCTACCAGCGCCGTATTCAAATGTACGCAGCAGTGCGGCGTGTAGCCTCATGCCTGAATAGCACCTATGTTCTGTATGTGAGCCAGCATGTCAGCACATAGCGTACAGAGGCACCTATGTTCTGTATGTGAGCCAGCATGTCAGCACATAGCATTCAGAGGCACCTATGTCCTGTAGTCCAGGGGTTCATTGCTGCTCATAGTGTGTACATCCAGACTTAAAGGGAACCTTAACTGGCGAGGAAAAATAAATTCACTTACCTGGGGGCTTTCCCAAGCCTCCTGCAGCCGTCCGGTGCCCGCGCCGGTCCTTCGGTGCCCTCCGGTCTCCCTCCGCCGCTAAGTTTCGTTTTCGGACGACTGCCAGTCGTCCTCGGGCCTCTTCCGCATTCCTCGTCGTAAACTGCAGTAAAGCGCGTCCGCATGACGCGTTTGGCGTCATGCACATGACACGTTTGGCGTCATGCGGACGCGCTTTACTGCAGTTTACGACGAGGAATGCGGAAGAGGCCCGAGGACGACTGGCAGTCGTCCGAAAACGAGACTTAGCGGCGGAGGGAGACCGGAGGGCACCGAAGGACCGGCGCGGGCACCGGACGGCTGCAGGAGGCTTGGGAAAGCCCCCAGGTAAGTGATTTTTTTTTTCCCCGCCGGTTAAGGTTCCCTTTAAAGGACTTACAAGGTCAATAACAAAAAAAAAAAGTAAAGTACCTGCATGATGCACGGAGGATATCCGCGCCCTCCTTGCAGTTCCGCCGGGTCGCCGCAGTGCAATAGCCCCCCCCCCCCCCCGTGCCGCTCCGGACCCCACAGCCCGGGTCAGGCTCTCCTGCCTCTCCTAATATGGCCGCCGGAGCTGGCCGCGGCTACGCAGTCCACATAGACGCGAGTGCGGCTGCGCAGCTCTAGGGTCTCCCCCCCCCCATCCACGCTATCTCCTGTGCGTGGATCGGGGGGAGGCCCTAGAGCTGTGCAGCCGCTATGTGGACTACGCAGCCGCGACCAGCTCTGGTGGCCATATTAGGAGAGGCAGAAGAGCACGGCCCGGGCTGTGGGGTTGGGGGCGGCACGAGGGGCGGTTGCACTGCGGGGACCCGGCGGTTCTGCACGGAGGGGGAGGGAGGATGGCGTCCTCCGTGCATTTAAAGAGAACCCGAGGTGTGTTTAAAGAATGTTATCTGCATACAGAGGATGAATCTGCCTATACAGCCCAGCCTCTGTTGCTATCCCAAACCCCACTAAGGTCCCCCTGCACTCTGCAATCCCTCATAAATCACAGCCGTGCTATGAGACTGTGCTTACATCTGTAGTGTCAGTCTCAGCTGCTCCCCCGCCTCCTGCATTGCTCCGGTCCCTGCCCTTGTCCCTTCCCTCCAATCAGCAGGGAGGGAGGGGATGCAGGCGGGGACTGAAGTTCTGCAGGAGGCGGGGAGAGCAGCAGACTGACACTATAGAGATAAACACAGCCAGCTCTGACAAGCTGTTTGTCAGCAGCGTGGCTGTGATTTATGAGGGATTGCAGAGTGCAGGGGGACCTTAGGGGAGTTTGGGATAGCAACAGAGGCTGGGCTGTATAGGCAGATCCAGCCTCTGTATGCAGATAATATTCTTCAAACCCACCTCGGGTTCTCTTTAAACATGATGCAGGTACTTCACTTTTTTTTTGTTATTGGCCTTGTAAGTCCTTTAAGGCCAGGTAGTCGGCTACCTGCCGGTCGAGGCGTTGGTGGAGGGTGGTTTCAGAAGGGCTAAGGCGAGACGTTGGACTAAAGAATGTTTGCATGTCCGACATCACCATGAGATCGTAGGAGCATCCTGTCCTTGCCTGCGTGGACATGGGAGAAGGATTACTGGCAGTGGTACCTTTATTCCGTTGTGCTCTGACATCACCCTTAAACGCACTGTAGTTGCCACTAGCTTGTTCTGCAAGTGCTGCATCCTTTCTGCCTTCAGGTGAGTTGGTAACATCTTCGAAAACTTTGTGCTTATACCGAGGGTCTAGTAGCGTGGCCACCCAGTACAGGTCATTCCCCTTGAGTTTTTTATACGGGGGTCCCTCAACAGGCTGGACAGCATGAAAGCCGCCATCTGCACAAATTTGGATGCAAACATACTATCCATCTTCTCTTGCTCTTCCTCAGTGATGTCAGGTAAGTTCTCCTCCTCCCCCCAGCCACGAAGAACACCATGGGAAAGTTGAGCAGCACAAGCCCCCTGCGACGCCTGCTGCGATTGTTCTTCCGCCTCCTCAAAAAAAAAACACCTTCCTCGTCATCTGACTCCTCTTCTCCACACGACTCTTCCTCCTCCCCCCCTCCTCTGTGCTGCCGCAGGTGTTAAGGAAACATCTGGTTCTGCTGAGAATTGATCCCACAACTCTTCCTCCTGTTCCTGTTTACGTTCCTCCACAGCTTAATCCACCACTCTACGCACGGCACACTCCAGTTAGAAAGCATATGGGATCAAGTCGCTGATGGCGCCTTCACTGCGACTCATCATGTTTGTCACCTCCTCAAACGGCCACATGAGCCTGCAGGCATTTTGCATGAATGTCCAGTACTTCGGCCAGAACATCTCCCATCTCCCCAGAGCATGTCCTTTTACTGTAGTTATAGAGATACTGGTTGACGTCTTTCTCCTGTTGTAGCAGGCGGTTAATCATCAGGAGCGTTGAATTCCAGCGAGTCGGGCTATCGCAAATCAAGCGCCTCACCGGCAAGTTGTTTCTCCTCTGAATATCGGCCAAGCGTGCCATGGCCGCGTAAGACCGCCTGAAATGCCCACACACCTTCCTGGACTGCTTCAGGACGTCCTGTAAGCCTGGGTACTTACACACAAATCTCTGAATTATTAGATTCAGCACATATGCCATGCAGGGTACATGTGTCAACTTTCCCAAATTCAAAGCCGAAATGAGATTGCTGCCGTTGTCACACACCACATTGCCGATCTCCAGTTGGTGCGGGGACAGCCACTGATACACCTGTTTGTTAAAAGCAGCCAGGAGAGCTGCTTCAGTGTGACTCTGAGCTTTGAGGCAAGACATATCTAAGATGGCGTGACACCGTTGTACCTGGCATGCAGCATAGGAGCTGGGGCTGTGTAGCTGGAGAGGAGATCGCAGCACCAGTAGAGTGGAACTGCCACTCAGCCGAGGAGGAGGACGATGACAGCGAAGAGGATGTAGCAGGAGGAGAGGAGGTGGCAGCAGGCCTGCCTGCAAGTCGTGGAGGTGTCACAACTAGGTCCGTTGCACAGCCACGTGTTCCCTGCTTGCCAGCGGTCACCAGGTTGACCCAATGAGCTATGTAAGTGATGTACCTGCCCTGACTGTGCTTGGCAGACCAGGCATCTGTGGTCAGATGGACCCTTGATCCAATGCTGTGTGCCAGAGATGACACCACTTGCCTTTCAGCTTCATGGTACAGTTTGGGTATCGCCTTTTTTGAGAAATAATTGCAGCCTGGTATTTTCCACTGCGGTGTCTCAATGGCCACAAATTTTCGGAAGGCCTCGGAGTCCACCTGCTGGTATGGTAATAGCTGGCGAGATAACAGTTCCACCAAGCCAGCTGTCAGACGCCAGACAAGGGGGTGACTGGCAGACATTGGCTTCTTCCGCTCAAAGATTTCCCTCACGGACACCTGGCTGCTGCTGTGGGCAGAGTAGCAGGAACCGCTCAAAGTGAGAGGCAGAGTGGAGGAGGGTGGCTGTGAAGGTGCAAGGGAGAAAGCGGCTGAAAATGATGCACCTGAAGGAGGAAGAGGAGAAGGTGGGTGGCTTTGCTTTTGTGTGCTGCTTTTCCTCAGGTGGTCTTCCCATTGCAGTTTGTGCTTTTTCTCCATGTGCCTTCGTAAGGCAGTTGTCCCTACGCGGGTGTTGGCCTTTCCACGGCTCAATTTTTGGTGGCAGAGAGAACAGATTTCCACACCAGAGCCCTGGGGTGATGGCACTATGGTGGCGTCAGCAGCTGACGTTGAAGGGCATGTTGGCTGGCTGTCCATAGGTGGTGATACATGGCGCCGGACACTGCCACCAGCTGTTTCTGCTTCTTTTAGCAACTCGTCTCCTCCTACTCCTCTCTGACTCCCACTCTGAACTATCCCCCTGTTCATCTCCTCTATTGGGAACCCACGTGACATCCATATCATCATCATCATAATCATCCTTCACAGCTTCGCTTGTATCAGACACCTCCAAAACTGCAGTGAACAGATATGCACGGACTGGTATATAAAACACTGTGCGGTACTTCATCATCCTCCTCCTCACACCTTACGCCAATAGTGCTGCCTAACTCAGACATATGAGGTGGTGTAACTTGCTTAGCGCCTTCATCTTGTTGTAACAATAATGGCTGTGAATCAGTTAATTCCCCATCAAATAACTCCTGCGAAGTGTCAAATGTAGCGGATGTGGTGCTTGGAGTAGCGCTGGTGGCTGCGGAAGATGAGGTGTTCTGTGTTAAATAATCAACCTCGTCCTGACAATCTTGGGAGTTGAAGGCACGTGCCTTCTTCTGAGCACTGTACTTTGGTCCAAGGCCGCATGAAATCACGTCAGCAAGACCTCGAACAGACCTGCCAGGTGGCCCTCCTCTGGGTCTGCCTCTACCTGTTTTGTCCATATCGGGGGGGGGGGGGATGAAGTGAAAGGTATGCACTGACTTGACTAATACAATGTGCAGTCACACAGGTGCAGTGAAAGGTATGCAGTGACTGGTATTACAATACAATGTGCAGCTGTCACACAGGTACAGTGAACAGGTATGCACGGACTGGTATATAAAACACTGTGCGGTCACACAGGTGCAGTGAACAGGTATGCAGTGACTGGTATTACAAATGTGCAGCTGTCACACACACAGGTACCGTGAACAGGTGCAGTGACTGGTATATAACACTGCGTGCTTCTGTCACACAGGTGCAGTAAACATGAACAGGTATGCAGTGATTGGTATTACAAATGTGCAGCTGTCACACACGTGCAGTGAAAAAGTAGGCACTGAATGTGGTGGGCCTGGCAGTGGCACAGTAGGAATTAGCAAGGGGCCAAGGGCCAGCTGTGACTGACTGACAGGGCTGTATATGCAAGTGTCAGTGGGACACACAAAAAAAAAAATAGATCTCAAGAACAACATTAGCTCTCAAAAGAGCTGTTGAGGGGTGATTTTTAGCAATAAGTATCAGCAAGGAGCAAGCTAACAAGAGCGTAACTAAGCTTTCCCTAATGTCTCTGCAGCAACCTCTCCCTTCTCGAATTACTGCAGCCACACGAGTGAGGGAAATGGCAGACGCTGCCTGCCTTTTATAAGGTGGGGGTGCTCCAGGAGGGAGTGTAGCCTGATTGGCTGCACAGGGCAGCACGGTGGCGTAGTGGTTAGCTCTCTCGCCTTGCAGCGCTGGGTCCCTGCTTCGAATCCCAGCCAGGGCACTATCTGCAAAGAGTTTGTATGTTCTCTCCGTGTCTGCGTGGGTTTCCTCCGGGCACTCCGATTAGTTAATTGGCTCCTCCTAAAATTGGCCCTAGACTGCAGTACTTACTCAACATAATATAGACATATGGCAATGGTAGGGATTAGATTGTGAGCTCCTTTGAGGGACAGTTAGTGACAAGACAATATATATATATACTGTACAACGCTGCATAATAACAGCTGGTGTACAAACATTGTGACTGTGGACAGCCACTGCTCCCCGGACTTGGAGTATTTGACTGTCAGGTGCAGACCTATATATCTCCCTAGAGAGTTTACTGTGGTCCTGTTCACTGCTGTTTACAGAGCACCAGATGCAAATGCAAACACAGCTACTGAACTTTTACATCGCAGTATTAGCAGTCAGCTGGCCAAGCATCCTGATGCTGTGTGTATTGTCACTGGGGATTTTAATCATGCAGATTTGAAATCAGTGCTTCCTAAATTTTATCAACACGTTAAGTGTGCTACCAGAGGAGATAATACACTGGATAAAGTCTATACGAATATCAGACAAGGCTACAGGGCTATACCGCTACCTCACTTGGGCCGCTCTGATCACATGTCGTTGTTTTTAATTCCGGCATATATCCCACTTAGGAAAACTGCTCCAAATAGTACAAAAGTAATTAAAACCTGGCCAGAGGGAGCTGTTGAGCAGCTACAGGACTGTCTTAGTAGCACTAACTGGGAGATTTTTGAACATTCGGACCTTGAAATGTTCAGTTATAGTGTGCTGTGCTACATTAAATATTGCATGGACATTGTCACAGTGGATAAATGTATTCGGGTTTACCCCAATCAGAAGCCATGGATGACCAGGGAAGTACGGAGGCTGCTGAGAGAGAGGAACACTGCCTTCAGGTCTGGGGATAAGGCCCTCTATGGCTTGGCTCGTGCTAACTTAAACAGGGGCATAAGAGAGGCTAAGCTAGATTATAAAAAAAAGATTGAGGAACATTTGGATAGTAACAATGGCAGGCAAGTGTGGATGGGTATCCAGCATATGACCAATTATCGAAATAATTCTGGAGATGTGGGCAGTGATTCATCGTTAGCTGAGGAACTGAATTATTACTTTGCACGGTTTGAAGTGGATTCATATGAGACAGCTAGACCCCCTTCAGATATCAATAACAGTGCCCCTTATGTATTGGGGGAGCATGATGTGAGACGTACGTTGCGAGCCATCAACCCACGAAAGGCAGCTGGACCAGATGGTGTCTCAGGACGTGTTTTAAAAGAATGTGCAGACCAACTAGCTGGGGTCTTCACTAGGATTTTTAATCAGTCCCTGTCTCAATCAATTGTACCAACGTGTTTAAAATCCTCTGTTATAGTTCCTCTGGCCAAAAAACAGACCATCACTAGCCTTAATGATTACAGGCCAGTCGCATTTACACCTGTGATTATGAAGTGTTTTGAGAAGCTCATCAGGAACTATATATTGTCTTTTATTCCTCCCATGTTTGATCAACATCAGTTTGCCTATAGATCAAATAGGTCCACAGAGGATGCGGTGGCTACTGTCCTCCATGTTGTACTGTCCCATCTAGAGCAGCGAGGGAGTTATGCACGATTGTTTTTTATTGATTTTAGTTCTGCTTTTAATACTATTATACCCCATAGACTGGTGACCAAATTGTCAGACATAGGGCTTCCATATTCAACTTGCCTCTGGATTAAGAACTTTTTGAGCGATCGTCCTCAGAGGGTTAGAGTGGGTACAAATTTTTCCTCATCTATCAGTCTCAGCACTGGCTCTCCTCAGGGCTGTGTGCTGAGCCCCCTGCTCTATACCCTCTACACTCATGATTGTGTTCCTGCCCACCATAGTAACACCATCGTTAAGTTTGCTGATGACACTACAGTGGTGGGGCTTATATCAGGGGGGGATGAGTCTGCCTATAGGAATGAGGTAGAAAGGCTGGAAATGTGGTGTAGAGACAATAATCTGCTCCTAAATGTAGCTAAAACTAAGGAGCTTATAGTGGATTTTAGGAAGAAGGCAGATATCATTCAGCCACCCATTATAAATGGAAATATTGTAGAAAGGGTCACAGACTTTCGGTTTTTAGGAGTTACTATTAAAGAGGACCTGACTTGGGGTTCACATATTGCTGAAGTAGTGAAAAAGGCACAGAAGAGGCTATATTTTTTAAGGGTGCTTAGGAAGAATAATATTCCTGAGAAATTGTTGGTGTCTTTTTACGGCAGTACAGTGGAGAGTGTCCTAGTCTACTGTCTCTGTGCGTGGTTTTCAAGCTGCACAGTAGCACAGAAAAAGCAGCTTCATAGGGTAATTAAGGTTGCCCAGAGGATAGTTGGCTGTCCTCTCTTTCCATTAGAAGAATTATATACTTCTTATTGTTTCAGGAAGATTAAGAAAATTTTAAGCGACGCCTCACATCCAGGACATGTGTTATTTGAACATCTGCCTTCTGGAAAACGTTTTAGACTTATAAAAACTAAGACAAATAGACTAAAGAACAGTTTTTATCCTTCAGCCATTTCTATGTTAAATGCTGCTAAGTGGCCATGTTGATAAGGGGTGTGTGCAATGCAATGTATGTAAGAATGGAATGTTATGCTGTATTTGCTTTTGCTGGAAAGAATTTCGTTGTACAATTTCGGTTGTTACAATGACAATAAAGATTTTCTATTCTATTCTATTCTATTCTAATATGTCGGCGCTATATAAATACTTAATAATATTAATAATGTGTCTGCTGACTGTGATGTAGAGAGTCAAAGTTGAGCCTAATGATGTAGTATAGGGGGCGGGGCGAACTCGCATATAGTTCGCGCTAACCACTGAAGTTTGCACGAATCGGTTCGCGTTTGAATTGTTCAGGCCATCTCTATTCCTACTTAGCGATCCCCTGAAGTGTGCTGTGTGTCATCATACTGCTTGTACTAATTTTCTTGTGTGCTGAGATTACAGTATGTGTGTTTTATCCTCTGCAGGTCTTACGAAGATATGCAGTGCCCAAACTGGAAGAACATGTGGAGGTAAGTATTACTGCTGACCACTGATCTCACTGGTACATTTTACAGACAGCAGCTTGTCCAATCACCTACACATTCTCCATTATATAGCCATGGAGATATACAGGGATGGTGTAGAAGAAAGCACTACTAATACTTTATAACAGCTGTCATGCTATAAGCTGGCACTGTGATCACGTGTGTCCCCATTACAAGTGTTATAGGCCACAAACAGCCATTATGTCACCAGCCAAAGTCCCACTCATTGTACATTACAGCACACCTGTGGTGACTGTGCTTCTTACAGGACAGGTCCAGGTAGAAAATATCTGCAGCTCAGGAGAAGTAGGTGGAGTTTTTGCTCTCATTCCCTTATCCAGATATCTTCATGTCTAAAGCCCTAACTCCTGTGCGCCCCTACCTGCCATTCTCAGCAGGTCAGCTTGTCTATGAAACCCTCCCATCCATCGGTGACACTGAGGACTAAGCTGTGGACATGTGCCCATGTTCAGATAGATTGGGGGTATGAAGGTAATTGGGACTTACACCATTACAGCCACCGCCCCCCCCCCCCATCTAGAGACCTTTCCAGTCTTGAGTTGCTGTGTAAGCGTTTATTACTTTTCACTCTATTCCTTAATAACAGCCAAAGTAACGCCTTACCCTTTCTTGTTATTACCTAGGGTGATGACTGCTGTGGCTGCGGACGTGATCTTTGCCTCGGTTGAGGGGAAGCCAGGCAGAGTGGTTTTTACACTGTACATTATGGGCCTGATCATTTTGACTTGCTAATTTTAAAAAAGTAGCTCACAAGTCGACAGTGTCGGACTGGGAGCTGGAGAAGCTGAAGAAATCCACTTGCTGGCCAAGCAGCAGTAATCATGTGTTGCTGTTCACAGTGAAGACTTGCTGCGGGTTTCTATTGGGAGTGATAACACAGGGTTACTGCTGCTTGGCCAGCAGGTGGATTTCCTCAGTTTTTCCACCTCCCAGTCCGACAGTCGAAAAAAGTGTGTGCACCTCTGTTATATAAGCTTGACAGTATATACAGTGGCTTGCAAAAGTATTCGGCCCCCTTGAAGTTTTCCACATTTTGTCACATTTCTGCCACAAACATGAATCAATTTTATTGGAATTCCCCATGAATGAACAATACAAAGTGGTGTACACGTGAGAAGTGGAATGAAAATCATACATGATTCCAAACATTTTTTACAAATAAATAACTGCAAAGTGAGGTGTGCGTAATTATTCAGCCCCCTGAGTCAATACATTGTTGAACCACCTTTTGCTGCAATTACAGCTGCCAGTCTTTTAGGGTATGTCTCTGCCAGCTTTGCACATCTAGAGACTGAAATCCTTGCCCATTCTTCTTTGCAAATTAGCTCCAGCTCAGTCAGATTAGATGGACAGCGTTTGTGAACAGCAGTTTTCAGATCTTGCCACAGATTCTCGATTGGATTTAGATCTGGACTTTGACTGGGCCATTCTAACACATGCATATGTTTTGTTTTAAACCATTCCATTGTTGTCCTGGCTTTATGTTTAGGGTCGTTGTCCTGCTGGAAGGTGAACCTCCGCCCCAGTCTCAAGTCTTTTACAGACTCCAAGAGGTTTTCTTCCAAAATTGCCCTGTATTTGGCTCCATCCATCCTCCCATCAACTCTGACCAGCTTCCCTGTCCCTGCTGAAGAGAAGCACCCCCAGAGCATGATGCTACCACCACATTTGTCAGTGGGGATGGTGTATTCAGAGTGATGTGCAGTGTTAGTTTTCCACCACACATAGCGTTTTGCATTTTGGCCAAAATGTTCCATTTTGGTCTCATCTGACCAGAGCACATTCTTCCACATGTTTGCTGTGTCCCCCACATGGCTTGTGGCAAACTTCAAATGGGACTTCTTATGCTTTTCTGTTAACAATGGCTTTCTTCTTGCCACTGTTCCATAAAGGCCAACTTTGTGCAGTGGATGACTAATAGTTGTCCTATGGACAGATTCCCCCACCTGAGCTGTAGATCTCTGCAGCTTGTCCAGAGTCACCATGGGCCTCTTGACTGCATTTCTGATCAGCACTCTCCTTGTTTGGCCTGTGAGTTTAGGTGGACGGCCTTGTCTTGGTAGGTTTACAGTTGTGCCATACTCCTTCAATTTCTGAATGATCGCTTGAACAGTGCTCCGTGGGATGTTCAAGGCTTCTTTTTTTGTAGCCTAAGCCTGCTTTAAATTTCTCTATAACTTTATCCCTGACCTGTCTGGTGTGTTCTTTGGACTTCATGGTGTTGTTGCTCCCAATATTCTCTTAGACAACCTCTGAGGCCATCACAGAGCAGCTGTATTTGTACTGACATTAGATTACACACAGGTGCACTCTATTTAGTCATTAGCACTCATCAGGCAATGTCTATGGGCAACTGACTGCACTCAGACCAAATGGGGCTGAATAATTACTCACATCCCACTTTGCAGTTATTTATTTGTAAAAAAAATGTTTGGAATCATCTATGATTTTCGTTCCACTTCTCACGTGTACACCACTTTGTATTGGTCTTTCACATGGAAATCCAATAAAATTGATTCATATTTGTGGCAGTAACGTGACAAAATGTGGAAAACTTCAAGGGCGCCGAAAACTTTTGCAAGCAACTGTATATTGGGGAGGGGAGAGCCAGACAGAGTGGTTATTACACTGTACATTATGGGCCTGATTTACTAACACCTCCCCAGAGATCTCCACGCATCTCCAGTGGGGATATTCCCAGTAATCCAGCAAACCTGGACTGGAGGTTATAAGCAAGTCTACAATAATGTGGTAAGACACAGCAGCACTCGTCTGGCTTAGGAAGGGGAATCGCTGCCTTGGGATCACTACTGCAGAATACAAAGGTCTCGATTCATCAAGACTTATCGAATCAATTACCAACAGCTCGGTAAAATACCGAACTCGATAAGTTGATTTTAGGATTCATCAAAGTTATCTACAGCTGTTAGCGAGCATTTGATAATCATTCGGTAATGATGTGGTAAAACGGAAGAAAATGCAATTCATGAAAATGAAAGTGGGCGTGGTTTAGCGTTAAATTTAGGATTAGTTATCTCCTTCACTGCTCTGTCGTTATTCCTGTCAGATCATTGCTGACAGAGAAGATGGAGCCATTTGAAGTGGTTAGGTATCAGCTGAGAGTGATTTAAAGGCGCAGAAGGGCAAGAATAAGGTCTAGAACTACGTCAATTTGCAAGAGAATGGATTTATTTACTGTACCAGGACATCTGCCGTTCTCTTGAATCATCTTCTAAGAGAACACAGGCAGTGCCAGGGTTAACTAAATTGCTAGCTGCAGTACATTTTTTCAGAAAAGGCTCCTATCAAGCCGTAGCTGGCGAAATTGTGGGCTGCCCCAAGCCACTTCCAGAATCCTGGTCCAGGTGTTAAGCCCTATTCGGAATGTTGCTACGTGGTGTTCAAAGGACTGCTTTTTTACCCACAATTCCATGGAATCTTATGGGCTTGTGTTAAATTACCGCTGTAAAATGGAAATATCGACACATTACCGAATGGCTACCTCATTGTTATCGAATTCACACCGAATGCAGAAAAACCTTGATGAATTCAACTAGCAATCGATAAATTTCAAATTCGGTAATTTAACAAACTGGAAAAAGCTATCGCAAAGACAATGATGAATCAAGGCCTTAGTTGGTTATTGTGCCTCATTGTAACTTAAATGATATTTAGTATAATGACTGTAACTTAAATTCATTTTAAATTTGTTTTCTTTTATAGAGATGACGAAGAAGACACCTGGAACTCAGTGGTGAAAAGGGGGTGAGTATTACCATATACACAGTGCACATCAATACACTATCAGCTCCACTCCCCCATTAGCACTGAGATGGCAGTCACACCTCTGTCCTCTGTCAGTGATACATGGAGGTTGGGAATGGCCAGGGGTCGAGTGTTGCGTGAACGCGGGTGAACGGCGTCCACTTACTATTTCCAGAGAGTGGACGCCGTTCACCCTGCCATGTTCGGAGGGAAGCAGCGCAGTGGAAGGAGAGCTGTGAGCAGCGGTGGAGAAGGGGGGCCATCTCCCCCCCCTTCCCTCACCTTAGGTGCTCTCCTTCCCTCGCTCTCCCCTCCTGAAGTAACGTGCGGGCAGCCCGCAGCAGGCGGGACTTACCTCTCCTCGTTCCGGCGCCGGATCTGCGTGCCGCTGCTCTGGTCTGGACCGGACCAGACTTGCGGCACACTGATCCGGTGTTCCGATGACGAGGAGAGGTAAGTCCTGCCCGCTGCCGGCTATCCGCACGTTACTTCAGGAGGGGAGAGCGAGGGAAGGAGAGCACCCTAAGGTGCTGCTCACAGCTCTCCTTCCACAGCGTTGCTCCCCTCCCTGGGGGACACCTGAGTACCTATTCTGGGGACATATACCCCCTGACTACATATACGGGGCACATATATACCCCTGGCTACATATACCCCTGGCGACATATATACTGGGCACATATACCCCCTGACTACATATACTGGGCACATATACCCCCCTGACTACATATACTGGGCACATATACCCCTGGCTACATATACTGGGCACATATACCCCTGACTACATATACTGGGCACATATACCCCTGACTACATATACTGGGCACATATATCCCCCTGACTACATACACTGGGCACATATACCCCTGGCTACATACACTGGGCACATATACCCCCTGACTACATATACTCGGCACATATACCCCTGGCTACATATACTGGGCACATATACCCCCCTGACTACATATACTGGGCACATATACCCCCTGACTACATATACTGGGCACATATACCCCCTGACTACATATACTGGGCACATATACCCCCTGACTACATATACTGGGCACGTATACCCCCTGACTACATATACTGGGCACGTATACCCCCTGACTACATATACTGGGCACGTATACCCCCTGACTACATATACTGGGCACGTATACCCCTGGCTACATATACTGGGCACGTATACCCCTGGCTACATATACTGGGCACGTATACCCCTGGCTACATATACTGGGCACGTATACCCCTGGCTACATATACTGGGCACGTATACCCCTGGCTACATATACTGGGCACGTATATCCCTGGCTACATATACTGGGGATATTTACCCCTGGCTACATATACTAGGCACATATACCTCTGGCTACATATACTGGGTTACTACTATACTCATGGCTACTTATACTGGGGACACCTATTGACCTGGCTACCTATGCTGGGGGCACCTATTTTGGGGGAACTGCTGTCAGATTATCTGCATTTTTGTGGAACCGCTGTTATGTATTTTGGGGAACAGCTGCCAGATTATGTGTATGTTAGGGGAACGGCTGCTGCCAGATTATGTGTATTTTGAGGAACAGCTGCCAGATTATGTGTATGTTAGGGGAACGACTGCTGCCAGATTACGTGTATTTTGGGGAACTGCTGCCAGATTGTGTATGTTTGAGGGACCACTGCTGCCAGAATATATGTATTTTGGGTGTTGCGTGTATTTTGGGTGATCCGCTGCCAGGTTTCGCGTATTTTGGGAAACTGCTTCCAAATTATGTGTATGTTGGGGGAACTGCTGCTGCCACATTGTCTATTTTGGGGGAACCACTGCCATATTATCTGTATTTTGGAGGAACTTCTACCAGATTATGTGTCTTTTTGGTGAAATGCTGTCAGATTACATCTATTTTGGGGGGATACACTATGGCAGAGCTCAAACTTCCCCGGCCGACCTTTTACAGCACGGCTAAGGTCATGTATATTTGGCCCCACCATGACCACGCCCACATTATGCTTGACCACGCCCATTTTTGGTGCAGGGGTTTTCCAGGTGAGTCCACTCACTTCTTTTCCCAGGACTAGATACCTATACCCCTGGGAATGGCTAAGTGTTATATTGGGGTCTTCCATGGCTGAAAGGATCACAGTGGTCTCCCCAGGGCCCCTCTAATGCTGTACATCAGTACAGTGTATTCACAATGCAAACATTCAAGCTTTACCTTAGTGCAAAATTGCATAAGAAAAAAGTGCCCTTTAAGCCTTTCCAATACTTTCTCCCAATAATCCCTGTCCACACCAGCAACTCATTTTTTCCTGGGCATTGGGAGGGGGATATGTGTGATCAGGAAAAAGGACTGGTGGCAGTGGTATGGAGGGTCTGTACCTCCTAGTACTAGAGCAAAGAGGTGACCCGGCATCAGTGGCAGGGGGCGGAGCCATTACCTGGGCCAGCTTGCCCGCTGTAGTGCCGGCTTGAGTGCCAGCAAAATGTCATTATTATGCAGCGCTCCGTGCTGCTGGAGGGGATCTCAGTATTTAGTTGTCACCCTTATTATCCATGTTTGTAATCTTATTTATTGTTCAGTGCTGTGTTATATGTGGGCGCTATATGAATCCAATAAATAAAACAAATATTTATTCCTGCTATTTCTTTTCATTTTTTTTTTTCCAGAATTTGGGACGACTATGCAAAGGATCGATGGTAAGTACTTTATTAGCTAAACAAGAAAATAGAAGCGCTTATCAGTAAGTACTACAGGTCTCCCCGTGCACAACCCCTGCAAAGTATTCACTGTGTGACTAATAATCATCTCTCACATTTTCTGCAGCTTCATCCAGACATCATCATTGGCCATCCAGCCATCGGAGGAAGAGGACCAGTAAGTGATTCATGAATACTTGCTACTAGTAATTATTATACAGGAACAGAGATGGTCAATGAAATGCAAATAATTCCGGCTTGCATGCAAATTTCATGCAACTTGGAGCTTTGTAAATCAGATGTTCTTCCTGTCACTTTTGATTGGCCCAAATCCAAGCTGCACACAATTTATATAAAATGTTCATGCAAGAATGATTAGCATCTTATTGACCATCTGTTGTCCATGTATGGGATGCGCCCAGCAGCTGATTATACAGTATAAGAGTTGTATCACATCCATCACATATTTATACAGCATACTTACATTTACCTGTGTTTTCCTTTTCCAGGCCACCTGCTCCACCGGCACCTGCAGCTCCTCGGAGGTTCCTGAGACGAAGGTAAGTAGTCTGTCCTGTAACCTGTCTGTGGGCGTCACCATATGTAACCTTTCCAATAGGCTCCCTCCTTTTGATGTCACTTCCTGCTAGATAGACCAGGTTTTACATTTCCTCTATCAACCCATCATGATGTCACATTTAATGGATATGGGGGCTTTTTCCATTCCAATTTAAAGAAAGGTTATGCAACACCAGGGGGTGGAGGGGGATGGGGTGTTAAGGTTAGGCACTACCAGGGGGTTCTTAGGGTTAGGCACTTCCAGGGGAGGGTTCTTTGTGAGAGTAGGGAGAGGTTAGGTTATAGTGAAATATCAGCAAATATTGCTGATATTTCACAATATGAATAAGGTTGCAGAATATTGGTAAATCTACCGATATTCTACTACAACAATTAAAATGTTATCTACTGTTTGCGCCTAAATTAGCGTGCAACTTTTTTTCCATCTATGCTCTAGCAAGTATTAGTCTGAATTATGACTAGAGGTAGAATCTGAACATAGATGTTTCATAAGTATTGCTGCTGATCATTTCTGTAGCACAAAAAAAGCCCTTCCTGTTTAATTCCCATACTGATCAATTGTCCCTTTTAAGCGAGAGGCTACCATATTTATTTCCTTCTACACAATGCATATTACCTGGCCATTGTGTTGGTATCTGTGGCTGCAGTAGTGTCTGAATCACAAACCTGAAACAAACATGCTGCTAATCCATTTTTTGTCAGAAACACCTGATCTGCACGCTTGTTAAGGTTCGATGGCTAAAAGTATTAGAGGCAGAGGATCAGCAAGACAGCTAGGCAACTGGTATTGTTTAAAATGAAATAAATACGTCAGTCTCCATATCCCTCTTATTTCAGGTTCCCGTTAAATTCACATGACTCTTCTGTGACAAGTGAAAATAAATCCATATTAGTGCCTCCCTACGGCGCCATCTATCTGTAAATGTGCGTTCTCTCAGCATAACCTGAGGCCCCACTTTTATGCTGTCAAACCCTTACCAGCCCCCGTCAGCTGTCAGGCCCCCCTCAGGTCTCTGCCCAACTTTACTGTGGTCCCGGGACCCTGCAAAGTGTTTGGCAGTGTAGTGACTCACCTGTCCTGGCTGGCGCACTCCTCCATTAGTCTGTGGATCTGTGTGTCTTCATCCTTACAGGGATGCCTCTCCTCCATGACCTGCTGCATGTTAACCTCCTTAGCGGTAACCCCGTGCTGCACACGGGGTAAGCCGCCGGAGGGTGCCGCTACCCGCACTTTGCTAGCTGCGTGTTTGTTGCGATCGCCGCCGATGCGCCGCTACCCGCCGCGATACATGGCCCCCCCCCCCCGCATACCCCTTGCGCAGCCTGGCCAATCGGCGCCAGGCTGCGCTATGGGGTGGATCAGGATTCCCTGTGACGTCACGACGTCGGTGACGTCACTCCATTTGTCGCCATGGCGACGGGGGAAGCCCTCAAGGAAATCCCATTCAGAACGGGATTTCCTTATGGGCAAGCGGCGCCGGCGGCAATCGGAGGGGACAGGCGGACGCCGCGGGAAGGGGGGGAAGCATGTAGCTAGCGCTAGGCTAGCTACATGCTGAAAAAAAAAGGTGAGAAAAACCCTCCCGCGGCCGCGCAGCTGCGCGTTTCATACCGCCAGGGAGGTTAATACATAATATGCCATGGGTCACTGAGAAGATGTGGCCAGCGCGGATGTAGATTGGAATGCATGGAGCAGAAGCTTGATGGAGGAGTGCACCAGCCTGCAGAATAAAAAGAAAGCAGTGATTTTAGGTAAACTTATATACGCCTCATCTTGCGCTCTGTACCCACTGACGGAACTGATTTACTTTTTATAGGCTCAGGAAAGTCATTGGTGTTGTTAGCTGTGTATCTGGGGCATATCCTCATACATTCCCCATGTGGTTGCCAGTGTATGTGTGGGAGTGTGTGTGATGTCACACATGCACTCATGTTACGCAGGCAACCAGGTGGGACGCTATGAGGGATGAAGCCCAGATTGGCGTAGGGGGGGGGGGCCCATCCAAAGTTTCACAGGGGGGCCCAATGATGTCAAGTTACGGTGAGGGAGGGGGGGGAGACGTCCCCCTTTCCCCACCGCTGTGCCCATCGCTCCCTCTTCTGTCTCTGCTGCCACCCCACCTGGGGACATCTGTACACCTGGCTATACTGGGCCCTGGAGACATGGTAAGGCCCAGTGCACACCGAGCGGTTTTGGATGCAATCCGCCGGCCATATCCGCCTGTAAAACTGCTTGGCTAATGTATTTCAATGGGATGGTGCACACCGGCGGTTTGAGGTTTGTAGCAAACCGCAAACGTGCCTTCTGCTGCATATTTGCGGTTTGCATAAGCGTTTCTGCCTCAATGTAAAGTATAGGATAAACGCAAACCACTCTGAAAAATGCTAGATCAGAGCAGTTTGCAAGGCGTTTTTGTTACAGAAGCTGTTCAGTAACAGCTCTACTGTAACAGTATAAGTAATCTGCTACCCAAAAACGCTCCCAAAACCGCTATGGCATGTTTCGAAAACTACTCTAAACATGCCTAGAATCGCTTTGAAATCCGCTCCAAGAACCGCTAGCGTTTTGTGGATCTGCTAGCGGTTTTGGTGTGCACTGGGCCTAAGTCCTGGTTGACACTGGCTGTCTGTCATTGCATGCATTTACTGGTGAAAGGCTGTCTGTCATTACGTGCATTTACTGGTGAAAGGCTGTCTCTCACTACGTGCATTTACTGGTGAAAGGCTGTCTCTCAGTACGTGCATTTACTGGTGAAAGGCTGTCTCTCACTACGTGCATTTACTGGTGAAAGGCTGTCTGTCATTAAGTGCATTTACTGGTGAAAGGCTGTCTGTCATTACGTGCATTTACTGGTGAAAAGCTGTCTCTTATTATGTGCATTTACTGGTGAAAAGCTGTCTCTTATTATGTGCATTTACTGGTTAAAGGCTGTCTGTCATTACGTGCATTTAAGGCCATTCACACTTGAGTGTTTTGCCGGCGATTTCAGCAAAACGTTCAAGCGCTAGCACTTTTTAAAGCGCTAGTGCAATAATACCCTATGGGCCTGTTCTCACTTGGGCCACAACAAACGTGTAGCCTGCACCATTTTCAGGCAATTGTCCGGTGATCGCGTTTCAGTGCTATAGAAGCGCTAAACGCGATCATTAAAAAAAATAGCCAAGTGTGAATAGCGTTTTTGTTCACGTTCAACGCAAAAAAGCCATAGCAAAACGCTAGCAAAAGCGCTAACGTTTTGCGTTCAGCAAGTGTGACTGGGCAATAACTGGTGAAAAGCTGTCTCTTATGTGCATTTACTAGTGAAAGGCTGTCTCTCATTACATGCATTTACTAGGGTGCATCTGTCTGTCACTGTAACGATATGTGTCAGCAAGTAACAGAGTTCTGATTATTAGTTGATCTGCAGTATCACCTATAATACAGATATATACCTGATTATATGGTGATCTGCAGAATCACCAATAATGCAAGTATACCAGACAGCTAATGTGATAGCAAGTATAGTGCTTGGTGCAACAGTAGTACTGATAGGTTTAGCTATACCTCACCAGAGGAGCTGGTGGGCACTAACAGTACAGAGCCCCTCACCAGAGACAAGGGCCCTCTGGTGAGAGTAGAGTGGTCAGACTAATCGAGTTGGCAACAGACAGGCAGATACAGTACAAAATCAGAAGGCAAAGGCAAGAAGGTTTTAACAGGCAGAGTCGGCAGCAAGATCAGATGCGCGGAAGTACAGAATCACTGAGCGGAAGAGTAGTCAGAACGAGCTAGAGTCATACACAGATAATAAACAGTATTTCAATTATAATTATAGCTATCAACAATTCCTATCTCTGTGTGAAATCCCCAGGTTCCTCCCGGATCAAAGCACACCGGATCTATCTAAGGTCTGAGCGCTAACACGAAGTATTCGCAACAGCAGACAAGTTGCGAGTGATTCGGCAAGGCTTAAGAAGCAGAGGAGAACCCTCCGGCACGCCCTCTCCCATCAACCAATGAGGAGCGGTGGTCATTTCCTCTGACGTCAGCCGACCGGCCGGTCAGCTGACACGCCTCCTACCCGCATAAAGGTGCTTTCTGTGCGCGCGCACGCGACAATGCGACCCTATGTGCTGCTGACAAACCCGTCCTCGGCGTGCTAGACTCCCGAGGCACGGATAGATCGATAGGCAGGGAGATGGAGGCAGCTGCGGTGGTATCGCTGTCCACCGCAGCTGTCTCTTACACGTTTGTTACAGTCACTATGTGCATTTACTGGTGAAAGGCTGTCTGTCAATACGTGCGTTTACTAGGGAAACGCTGTCTGTCATTACGTACATTCACTGGTGAAACGCTCTGTCATTACGTGCATTCACTAGGGAAACGATGTCTGTCATTACGTGCATTTAGTAGGGAGACGCTGTCTGTCATTACGTGCATTTACCGGGTAAGCGCTGTCTGTCATTACGTGCATTTACTTCATTTTTTTAATATGTAACTACATTTGGTGATATAACTACATTACAGTTAGCCCCGCCCACATGATGTCATGACCACACCCATTCACGCGCCGCTAATTTTCCCCATGAGCCCCGCCTGACAGCCATTGTGCCCCTTTTGAGCCCCCCAAAAATCTGAAGCTGGAGCCGCCACTGGTGGTATGGGGTGGGTAGGCCATCTTGAAGAGGTGGGCTTGAATGTGTTGAAGAGGAGGGGGCAAGTCTGATGGGTGGTGGAAGGGAGTTCCAGAGGGTGGGGAGGCTTTTGAGAAATTCTGCAGGCACGCATACGAGTGGGAAATGCGCGGGGGAATTAGGCGAAGGTCATTTGAGAAATAGAGGTGGCGACCTGGTATATACCTGTAAGCTTTGAGATTTAGATAGGGCAGGTTTTGTGCACAGATTTATAGGCCAGGCATAGAATCTTTATTTAATCAGATAGAAATTTATCAGATAGGGAGCAAGTGCAGGGATTACAGAGTGGGGATGTGAATGCGGAGTGGTGAGAAGAATAATTGAGCCTGGCAGCCGCGTTCATAACTGAAGGGGGCAATGCGGTTTAAGGGGAGGCCACACAGAAGGTAGTTGCAGTAATCTAAGTGAGAGATGGGGGCATGGATGCAGCAGCAGATTTTGGAGATATTGCAGAGGTGGAAATTGCAGGCCCTGGTGATGTTTTGGATGTGAGGGATGAAGGAAAGGGCAAAGTCCAGGGTGACGCCCACGCAACGGGCCGGGGAGGTACAGCAAATGGTCATGTTATCGATTGTAAGGTGGATATCTGGGAGGGGTGCAGCAGCATGTGGTGGAAAGACCAGGAGCTCAGTTTTCTCAAGGTTATGCTTCAGGAACCTTTTACTAAAAAGAACACAATGGTATACAGTATAAATGCAAAAAGTGGATAACTTTAACCTTCTGCCGCCGCATCACGCCAATGGGCGCGGCCGCGGCGGCAGCCCCTGGACCGCCTAACGCCGATTGGCGTAAAGTCCTGGGGCTCTGTTTTGCAGGAGATCGCGCGCAGGCTGCGCGTGCATCTGCTTCTTGGGGGGCGGAGCTCCGGCCCGCCTTCAGTCTCCGAGTGGCTATTGCCGCTCGGGAGACTGTTAGACGGCGTGATTGCCGTCTATTTACACTGTGCAGCGCTGCGATCAGCAGCAGCAGCGCTGCACTGGGGACAAGAGAGCAATAGGCTCTCATAGGCAGAAGCCTATGACAGCCGATCGCCATAATTGGCTGGCTGTGGGGAGGGGACATACTTAAAGAAACACTTAAAAAAAAAAAACTGACAATAATATTTATTTAAAAAAAAATAAACATGGGGGAGCGATCAGACCCCACCAACAGAGAGCTCTGTTGGTGGGGAGAAAAGGGAGGGGGGGGGGGCGAATCACTTGTGTGCTGTGTTGTGCGGCCCTGCAGCTTAGCCTTAAAGCTGCAGTGGCCAATTTTACTAAAAATGGCCTGGTCACTAGGGGGGTTTAGCCCTGCAGTCCTCAAGTGGTTAAAGAAAGAAGAAATGCGACATATATAAAAATGATAATTTAAAATCATCTGCGAGCAGCAGAGCTCTGGTATCAAATTACTGCCTAGCAACAATTGATCACACACCACCACACACTGGGCCCACACACATGATCTGTGCATAGATCTATTGGTCTCTAAGGCCTGGAACCCACTAGCAGTACATTACTAAGCCATTTCTAAGTGGTTGTGATTTGAAAAGCGCTTGCTAATGTGATGCTATGGGTGTTATCCCACTTGAGCGATGTGATTTTATATAAATCCCCCTTAAGGTGGCCACACACGATACAATAAAATGATCCCATTTTACGGCAATTCGATAAAAACAATCGGATCTCCTGAAAAAATTGAAAGCTTTTTTTTCCATTCGACTGAAAAATCCAATCGGATTTCCCGTTTTTTTTCTCTATTTTTATCGATCCGGAATGCTGGAAATTTTTCCTATAGATTGTAAGGTGTGTGTTAGATTGTCAATGTATTAACCATTTAAGCCTTCTGGACGTAGAGGCTACGTCCAGAAGGTCATGTGCGCTCTCGCGGTCGATTACGCGCATGCACGCGCACTCCCGGCTGCGGATCGAGAGCCCAGGAATCAGTGAATCGGGACATGGTGCCCGATCACGGATTCCTTTCCCCGGCAGAAAAAGCGACCGCTTCTCTCGGAAGCCTTGCTTTTTTTGTCTCGTACATCCCCCTACGTCATGTAAACAAACTCAATGTTGCCATCTTGTGGCCAAAAAGTAAAACTACATCTACGTGTAAAAAAAAACCAAAAAAAAGAAACAAACCACATATTTACATTAAAAAATTACTATTTACATCTCACCCTCCCAAAAATACCCAATTAAAAGGTTTTGTAATTAAAAAAAAATTACAATAAAAAAAACAAATATTTACCTAAGGGTCTAAATTTTTTAAAATATCCATGTAAAGATGAAATATTTATTTTCTTTTTTACTATAAGCTCGTAAATAGTGATGGATGCAAAATGGAAAAAATTCACTTTTATTTCCAAATAAAATATTGTCGCCATACATTGTGATAGGAACTTAATTTAAACGGTGTAATACTCGGGACTATTAGGCAAATACAATACATGGGTTTTAATTATGGAGGCATGTATTATTTTAAAACTATAATTGCCGAAAACTGAGAAATAATGCATTTTTTCAGTTTTTTTCTTATTCTTCTTGTTAAAATGCTTTTACAGTAAAGTAGCTCTTATCAAAATGTACCACCCAAAAGAAAGCCTAATTAGTGGTGGAAAAAACAAGATATGGATCAATTCACTGTTATAGGATAATGAATGGGAAGTGAACATTGCTCGGATGCAAGCATGACATGCCCCACTGCAGGGACCATAATAGTTAACCAGTAGTGGTTGTGTATGCTAGTGATTTGGCAGTTGGATCTCTGAATAATTTCTTTGGATGCCCACATCCCCCCAAAAATACAGATCTGTTAAATAAATGGGTTACCTCTAAATTGGCCTTAGACTACAATGGACATATGACTGTGGTAGAACACACTGCTTCTGGGAAATCCCCTCTTTCCACTCACATCAGGGAGATAAAAGCAGATAGACAGGGGATTCCCTCAGTTTCAAAAAGTATCAATCCAACTTTAATAAAATATATAAAATACAATTGCCTAGGAAAAACTACTCACTTCTGTGGGTCCTATAGGACCCACTGGTTTTCCTGGCTTCCCACTTCAGTGGTACTCAGACAATTTTACCAAAGACACAGTGTAGTGGTATTGCCTGCTCTCAACCCGACCGCTTTCGGGCTTCTGCCGTCATCAGCCATCAGGCATATTTCATTGCCTCTCAGAACAGTGATCATGTAAATATTTACCGTCCCGGCTCCAGCGCAGGTGCAGTAGCGGCTCTCGGCTCCAAAATAGGAGGAAATAGCCGATCCCACTTGGGTCCGCACTACTGCGCAGGCGCAAGTCTCCTGCGTCTGTGCAGTAGAGCGGACCCCGACTGAGATCGGCTATTTCTGAGCGGAGAGCTGCAACAGCCCCCCTGCTGGAGCCTGAAAAGGTAAATATTGCACAGCCTGCTAAATTGTCCGCTGTGCATTTGGACCAGCGTGGGGTGGAGGAGCATGGGGGAAGCCTCATTAGGATCCAGAGGCCTCCCCCTACCGAGGTGAGCACCCCCAGGGGCATTTTTTTTTAGCGCATAGTCTTTTTAAGTGACATGACAATATATACTCTGTCAAGCGCTGCGGAAGATGTCAGCGCTATACAAGTACTAAATGATAAGGTTCTGATGGAACTCACTTGTTGTCTGGAGTTACTCTTTCACGTTTCCATGCAAACCTTTTCAGAAATATCTTCAAACTTCATAGATAAAGAAATACATATTGTTTATGGCCTGTGCCCTTTCAGCTGGTTCTAATAAGAACTTTTGAACGTTATTCTGAGAAATTCTCACCACCAGGTCTTTACATTTCTTCAACATGAGGCTGAAAGTTGCAGCAGAGATAACAGATAAGGTTGATATCTCAGCCTCAGTCAATGCTTTGTCAGTTTTGTTCTTACAGATATCAGAGTTAGTACTATACACAACATGTTGGACATCAGCCATTCTCGGCCTTTGCACCCTGGAAGAACTCTTCAAATAAGGAAGGAACCCCTGAATTAGCGGGGGAGTGGAGATTTATTTTGCAGAAGTCAAGGTCTTTATTAGGTGGTTGATCATTGCAATAGCCTTGTTGTTTAGCCCCCCATTACATATGTTTTCCTTACACTGTTCCCTAGTACAGTGGCACGTTAGTATGTCTTACTATAGACCCCACAATTATAGTGCTACACTCAGGGCCGGATTTAGAGCTGAGGAGCCTATAGGCACACAGGATCTGGCGCCCTAAACCCCGCCCCCTAGACACAGGCCACACCCCAAGTCGCACCCCCTTTTGTTACAAAACAAAATTATGCAAGGCATTGAAAAAGCAGCAGAGTGATAAAAAGCAGCCTATCGGTCCAGTACCCGATATTCATCGGGTGATCAAATTACTCCTCAGTGCCACTATTACAATAGGTCTATGGCAGCGCATGAAAAATCATGTTTTCTTTTTCTGTGGCGATTGGTGGTGGGGGCACGGTTAAGGTTAGGCGTCAGGTAGGGTGTTTGTGTGGAGGGGACAGGGCAGTTAAGCATCAGGAAGAGTGTTCGTGCGAGAAGGGGGCGGTTAGGGTTAGGTAGGGTGTTTGTGCAGAATGGGTGTATAGAGTTATGTCAGTAAGGTGTCTGTGCAGTGTGGGATGTTAGGGTTAGGTGTCAGGTGGATGGTTCTGTGCGAGAGTAGGAGTAGGTTGAGCTATAGTAAAATATTGGTATTTCATACCGATATTATACTTCTTTCATTTCCTTCTTTACTCTTTAATAGTACGTATTCCTCAAAGGACCGGCACCACACAAAATGAGTATAGCTCTTTTACGGTTTTATTGATGCAGACATGACTCCAACGACAAACAGTTGTTTCGGCCTCCTCTGGCCTTTATCAAGTTGTAAAAAGGTCATATAAAACATCATATGCCACATACATACATTTATAGGACAAAACACACCCCCAATAAGGACTCTGACCAATCCCCAGGAGCATATACAGGAGGACCTGATGGGAAACTCAGTCGTCCAAAATGGACCAATGAATGCTGCATAATTCAAAATGTCAATTGACATTTTGAATTATGCAGCATTCATTGGTCCATTTTGATAAAGAGCTATACTCATTTTGTGTGGTGCCGGTCCTTTGAGGAATACGTATCATTGTGGCCCCCAGGTACCGGGGTGAGGACCTTGGCACACCAGCTTTTTATTTTTTAGCTTTGTTTGGAGCTCCTGGACGCTTGTATTATATATTTACTCTTTAATAGTAAAATATTGGTAAATCTACCGATATTGTACTATCAGCTTGCTTGGGCACCCACATTTTCAGGTGCCCTTTCATTACGTACACCACACACACACTAACACTCAGAGATCACACACACACACACACACACACACACACACACACACACACACACACACACACACACACACACACACACACACACACACACACACACACACACACACACACACACACACACACACACACACACACACACACACACACACACACACACACACACACACACACACACACACACACACACACACACACACACACACACACACACACACACACACACACACACACACACACACACACACACACACACACACACGTTTCCACTAGGAGCGGTGCGATGCGACCACATAGCCGCGTTGCACCGCAGGTGTGCTGAAAACACATGCACGACAATGGAAGAGTTTCCACTGCGTGCATATTGTGCGGAGCGGTGTGGAGCGATCCGAGAATCTGCAGCATTCTGCAGATTCTCGCATGGCCGCATCCGCCTGCAGCAGCGTCCCATCTCAATTCACTTCCGCATCAGGAGATGCGGAAGTGATGCGATGCGGCTAGGTAGCCGCATTCGCATCACTTTTGTAGTGGAAACCGGCCCTTACACTCACCCAATCACACACACACACACACAATCACACACACTCACAGACGTACAGACTCACATACACAGATCATATACACACAGAAAACACACCCCCTATTCCCATTTCTCATACACACACATAAAAAAAAAAAAAAAAAAAAACACCACTCCCCCTACTCCATTCAATGAGCTAGCTAACTTTACAAGAAGGGAAAGTACCGTTCACAGCATCTTGAGCTGAAGTTTCTCGCAGCTAGGTGACATGTCTCTAACAGGCTGGAACCGAAGCAGTAGGGAATCCATCACGCTGTCAGCAAACTCTGCACTGCAGATGTGTGTGCCCCTGGCCTGACTCCTTCTCCGTAGTGTCACAGGTCATATGGGAAAGATCAGATACAGCGTGCCCCTCAAGCCCCCAATAGCATACACACACAGGGGGCGGAGCTGTAGCCTATACAGGACAAGGCTTTCCCATACGGCTTTTTCCTCTGCCCCCCCTCCCCGCCTGTCACTTCAATAAACATGCTGGCTGGCTGTGAACAGGACAGGAGAGGGGAGGAGAGGGGAGCAGAGCGGAGCTTTTTGCCTACCTTCGCTGGACTGGTCTCTCACCTCCTCGTTCAGGGCAATGGGCGCAGGCAGACTAGTTTCACAGGCAAGTGATGCCCGCTCAGTCCTGGCCACCCACGTGGTTTCTCCCAATCCCAGCCAGCAGAGACTGAAGCGTGAAAAATCACGCCGCCCACTCCCCCGATGTACGCAACTACTGCTCACTTACACACTTGACATGATAACGGCGGTGGGCGGGAAGAGCGGAATAGACCTTGCATGTGTGATTAGCCGCCCTCAGCAGGGCGCCTGTCACTGTAGTTGCGGCCGCCGGATCGTGACGCAAGTGGGCGGAGCTTGCGGCGCTGTCATGGGGGATCGCTCTTTGTGGTTTTTAATTAAAAAGGGGACAATTAAAACCTCACCCTTGCCCAATCAGGCGCATGTAGGCACGTGCCTACAGTGCCTTATGGTAAATCCGGCCCTGGCTACACTATAACAGTACTCTTTATTACAGTCAGGTCCATAAATATTGGGACATCGACACAATTCTAACATTTTTGGCTCTATACACAACAATGGATTTGAAATAAAATGAACACATGTGCTTTAACCTCCTTTGTTGCAACCCTGAGCTAGGGTTGGGGCGGAAAACCGCACCTCAGAGCGGTAATCCCGACCTCTGCTCAGGGTAGCCGCCGGAGGCTCTATGCAGAGCAATGCGTGCAGCAAGTGCGTTTCTACATACTTCCCAGGGATCCCGAAGTCGGCCGCCATTCTTCTTCCTCTCCTCCGGGGTTCTGCTTCCTCCATGTAAGATCGCCGGCTTTCGTCATGCCGACAGCCGGCAATCTCACTTTAGAGTTGCAGCACCACCCAGAGGATGGAGGCATAACTGCGGGACTGGAGCCAGGGAGGTAAGTGATTACTGGGGCTGTGCAGATCGCCCTGGCAGCATGATGTTTTACAGGTTTTAGGGTCTGAAAGTGATATTAAAATATGCCAGCTTTAATTTGAGGGTATTTACATCCAAAGGAGTAGGAATAACAACAGTTTGCATATGTGCCTCCAATTTGTTAATGGGCCAAATGTAATGGGACAGAATAATAATCATAAATCAGACTTTCAATTTTTGATACTTGGTTGCAAATGCTTTGCAGACAATTACACCCTCAAATTGTGTGTTTGGTAAATTACACCCTGAAGTCTGGAACGCATTGACATCACCAGACGTTGGGTTTCATCCCTAGTGATGCTCTGCCAGGCCTCTACTGCAACTGTCTTCAGTTCCTGCTTGTTCTTGGGGCATTTTCCCTTCAGTTTTGTCTTCAGCAAGTGAAATGCATGCTCAATTGCATTCAAGTCATGTGATTGACTTGGCTTTTGCATAACATTCCACTTCCTTACCTTCACAACCTCTTTGGTTGATTTTGCAGTATGCTGTGGGTTATTATCCATCTGCACTGTGAAGCGCCGTCCAATGAGTACTGAAGCATTTGGCTGAACACGGGCAGATAATATTGCCCGTAACACTTCAGAATTCATCCTGCTGCTTTTGTCAAAGTCAACAATTGTGCACGCCCCCCTCACACATGCAATAGTGGATGATTGCTGCTACCAGCAATCAATCACATTAAGTTACTAGAATTTTTTAAAATTAAAGTGACAGTGAGCCCATTAAAATATAACCCCTACCAGACTACTTAATCCCTTGTGACATCTATACTTGACGGCTCATGGACACCTGTAATGGCTGATGCCCATAGCAATCGGATGCGATCAGCTCGAGGACCCAACTCTATAGAGATGCAAGGAAGCCAGGAGTTAGCTTACCTGGTAACGACATTTTAAGTAACACTCCAGGACAGGTACACATTGAGACTTGGCTCCTCCCAGGAACAGGAAATATCCGTCAGCCTCTCTATAAATTAAACATGGACCAAGGGTCAGACAGTATATCATCAAGGAACAGGAACAATATACATTAACATAACCCTGCTATATTACATTAAAATACATATAATATAACATGTATATCATGCAATATATGATATATATGGGGGTGGGTACCCCCACCTGTCCTGGAGTGTTACTTAAAATGTCGTTACCAGGTAAGCTAACTCCTGGTTTTTCCAGTAACACTCCAGGACAGGTACACATTGAGATGATCAGCAAGAAATCAATCACCAACCTTAGGGTGGGCTAAGTGCCTTTAAGACAGTTCTTCCGAAGCCTTGATCGGTCTCCGTTATCCGGTCCAATCGATAGTGCTTCCTGAAGGTTCCCAAACTCTTCCAGGTCGCAGCCTTGCAGATGTTCAGCGGTGAAGCACCTGCCCTGTAAGCCCATGTAGTTGCGGCTGCCCTGGTGTAATGGGCCTTTTAAGTTCCCTGGAGGATCCTTACTCATAATTTGTATGCCTCCAGAATACAATCTTTGATCCATTTGGCAATTGTTTTTGTAGAGGTTTTTAATCCTTTGGATTTTCCTGCATCATTTATGAACAGTGATTCTGATTTTCTGAACTCTAACTTTCTCCAGGTAAGTTATAAGGTTTTCTTTTTCTGATTTTGGATGAATACAGAAAGATGGCAATACAATCACCTGTGTTCTGTGGAACATGTCACCAACCTTCGGTAGGAATTCTGGGCTTGTCGGGAGTACTACTCGATCATTAAAGAAGGAACAATATGGTTCTTTGTATGAGAGAGCTTGGAGTTCACGAATGCGCCTAGCTGAAGTGATCGCTACCAAAAATACTGTTTTAAGAGTACACATTTTAAATGAATCTTCATTAAACCCAGATGTCAATGCTTGCGACACTAAAGATAAATCCCATTTCGGGAATTGTTTAACTATAACTGGTCTTTTTTTTTTTTCTTTGATTTCACAAATCTGATTATAAAAAGGGTCTAAAACTAATTTTTTATCCACACAAAAAAAACTGATAGGGCAGAAATCTGGACCTTAATTGTACTTAAGGCCAACCTTTTTCCTACGCCCTCCTGCAGAAATTCTACAATTGTAGTGTGATGATTTGCTCAGCTGCCTGTGCAGGCAGGCAGCTTTTTGACCATTGTTTTGATTTGCATGCTGCAGGACTCTGGAAAGAAAAGCTTCTGTCAGTTTTGCAGCTTGTGTTGCTGAGGAATTTGCATACATTAGTCATGCAAATCCCTTACCTGCCTTCTTTTGATGACTGGCACTATAAAAGCATTCTGCTCCCAGAATGCTTTGCTGGACATTTCCTTTCCATGGTCTGTTCCTGATGGACACTGCTGGAGTGTCAGCCATTGCTATCTAGTATAGTTAATTCCTGGGGGTTGCTTTAGGCTCCCCTTCTAGCCCAGTCAGGTTGTATTATCTGTATTGCCTGTTCTGTCTTGTCTTGCCTGTTGCCATTGTCCTGCCCCTATGGTGGTCGACAGGAAATGGTTCTGATCTCTGTTCTTGGAGTATAGCTGGTGCAGCGGTTGCTACCAGCTATCTCTTCTGTTCTGTTTCCTGGGATCGCGCTAGCTACTTTTCGCTAGTGCTGTGGATCCTATCTCTCGTTTGTCCCTGTTTTCGTGTGTCTGTCTTGTCCGCTGCGCTTGCTGAAGGCTCGGTGAGGTAAACGTTAAGCAAGCGCTCGCGTCCTCTGTTTCATGTTTGTCTGTTAATGGTTAGTTAGGCGTGCTTGTCTCTATTGTGCTTATGACGTGGAGATCGCGCATAACCGCGTGCACTGTTGCGAATGAGTGCGGTGTTCGCGGTTAGCTAGCGTTTGTTATTTTCCGTATCTCCTTATTGTATTTGCTGTGCCTTTGCTACCCTCGTATTCTATTCTGATCTGCCTTGTGTCACGTCTGGCGATCGCACCTCTCGCGATCGCGTTCCTATTTCGTATCTGCTGTTGTGTGTGCGCGGTCGCGGGGTGGCGACTGGATTGGCGCACACACATACAACCTATCCCTTTGCTCAATCTCATTCGCAATCGCCTCTCTTGCGATTGCGTTCTGCGCTTCGTACAATTCCTGTCTGGCACTTGTGGAGGTACAGAGGATTGGTTCCTCTGCACTCCCCAGCGCCATCTGCCGACAGGAATTTCCCTCTACAGGTGCGTAGCACCTTTTGCTGGGTTCCTGCAAATTATACGCTTGTGGAGGATTTCCGCCGTGTCAGCGCACGCGTTGTGCGCTGATCACGGGGAAAGTTCCACAATCGTTACATGTAGCCATTTCTGTTGACTGAAAATTAGAGTTTTCTAACCACAAAATAAAAGTTTCCCAATACTTTTGGTATATTAGACGAGTATTGTCTTTTCTACTTTTCAAGAGAGTATTAACTACTCTTGAGGACAATCCCTTGACTTCAAGCACTGCCCTTTCAGAAACTACGCTGTAAGTTTTCACTTTTCTAGGTTTACTACAGCCTGGTCTTGTACCTTTGTCATGTTCTCTGACACCGGTATTTCTCATGGTTGGTCTACTAACATTGATAGGAGAAGCGGATACCATGCCCTCTTGGGCCAGTTAGTAGCAATGAGAATAATGTGACAGTCTGATTTCATCAACTTTTGAAGCACTAGAGGAACTAGATTTCATGGTGGAAAGGCATATACTACATTCTGATTCCATATCAGAGTCAGGGCATCAATTGCTGCAGGATTTTCCATCATATTAAGGGAATGTAACTGTTTGCACTTCCTGTTGGATTTGTTTGCGAATAAGTCCAGTTGGGCAGGCCCCATTTTCTCACAATTATTTCGCATAAACTCTGATTCAGAGACCACTATGTGTTAGTTATCTGGAGTCTGCTTAATTGATCTGCCAGAACATTGAGCGACCCCTTCAGGTGCACTGTTAGTGATAGCAAGTTTTGGTCTGCTATGTCGAGGATCTCCAAGGTCAAAAATAATGACCTGGTTCCCCCCTTGCGATTCAGATATGCTACCACAGTTGCATTGTCTGACTGTACTTGAACATGACATGCTTTCAGCATATGTAATGTGCTGATTAGTGCCATTTTTGCCGCCATCAGTCCCTGAAGTTCGATGAGTGTTCCATCATTGACTGATTCCAGACACCCTGAACCTGAAAGGTTGCCACATGTGCCCCACATCCTGACAAACTTGCATCTGTTGCCTTGCGTGAGGTTTTGAATTACTTGCCACCATCGTAAACTCTTTTTTACTTGGGGATCCACTGCCACCATATTGTCTAGTGTATCCTGTTTGTTCCAATTGGTAACATCCAAGATTGTAGAATACTGGTATGCTTCAGAGCCCACTGAATTCCTGGCACAACTGAAGACAGAAGACCCAGAAGCTGCATGATTTGGCTGAGGCAGGGAACACACTTGACTGTTTTCGTGCGCGTTTTCTGCACAGAAAAACTGAGAACTCATGTTAATCAATGGGCTAGTACACACTTAATATGTTGTTCGCGCGCAGAAAAAAACTGACATTCTGCATCCTGATTCTGCACATTTTGTCAGTTTTCTCTATCAACTACATCAGCTGCTGTGAAAAAACGCGCGCGTTTTCCTGCATAGAAACACACTTGGTGTGCAGAAAAAGTATGCAGGAAAACGCGCGCAGAAAACTGAAAGACAAGTGTGTTCCCTGCCTAAGTGTTACTGACTGACATGCACTGAACGTTCCCACTTTGTTTACAATCTTCTGTATCTTTTCCTGTGGAAGAAATATCTTTTGTTGTACTGAATCCATCATAAACCTCAGAAACAAAATACTCTGCGTTGGAACAAGCTGCGATTTCTCTTTGCTCACTATCCAGCTTGCCTCCTGCAGTTGATGTAATAAAGTCTGTGTTCCTGTAGTTCTTTTAATGTTTTTTGCCACTATCAGAAGATCGTCCAGGTAAGGTATTATGATAAGGCGTATTCTGTGCATTGCTGCAATCAATTGTACCATAACATTTGTAATTTTGAAGCTGATGTTATGCCAAATGGGAGGCAGCAAAACTGAAAGTGCTGAACCCCTTTTTCCATTTGTACTGCAAATCTTAGGAACGCTTGAGATTTTAACTCGATTTGTACCGTATATGTCAATAAGCATCCTGAAGATCTATGCTTGCCATAAAGCCGTTTGGTATCAGAAGATTTCTTATTGAGTAAATCGACTCCATACGAAACTTTTCATATTTTATGTATGGGTTGATTGGTTTTAAATTCTAAATTCAATATTATTCTGTATTTTCCTGACGGCTTTTGGATCAGAAATACTTCTGAATAGAAGTCCTCACCTCTCTGATCCACAGGCACCACACTGATACCGCTTTTCTGTCTAGCATGTCTGTGATAATCTCTTGTAACGTTTCCTGATGTTGAGGCAAAGTTAACTCTTTGGTGACCACAAACTTTTTTTTTTTTTTTGGAGGTCTTGACTGGAATACACAGTGGTAACCTCTCCTTATCAAGTCTATGACTTCACACTTTCAGATTGTCACTGCCTATTTTGTGTTGCAGTTTTGAAACTTGATATATATATATATATATATATATATATATCTATATATCTATATCTTTATTGAAAGACCAAGTCTTTCTTCTTTTCTGGTTTTTATGTTTGTCTGTTTTGACGAAAAAAAAACACCTCTTCCCCTGTTTAAATTGTCTCTTTTTAGGAAACAATTTCTTTCTATTAGCAATTCTTTCAAGAACTTCTAATTCTGGGTCGAAAAAAGTATCACCCACTACTGGAATGGAACAGACTATTTTTATATGTCATACTTCCATGCAATGTTTTCATCCATAAATTTTTTCTTGCTACATTAGAAATACCCGCTGCTTTTGCTGTTAACCTTATTGACTCTGAAGCTGCGTCCATTATATAAGCAATTGCCTTACGCATTGCTATCATGGAGTTTATTAATTGATCTTTAGGTGTATCCTTATTAATATCTTCCAATTGCTGCAACCACAGTGCTATCACTCTTGCTACACAGGTTGTAGCAGCTGAAGGCCTGAAGTTAGCAAAGATAGCAGGCCACAGTATTTTAAAGGGAAGGTTCAGGGAAACGTTTAAAAAAATAAAAATCCATATCCACTTACCTGGGGCTTCCTCCAGCCCGTGGCAGGCAGGAGGTGCCCTCGCCGCCGCTCCAGAGGCTTCCGGTCGTCTTCGGTGGCCGACCCGACCTGGCCAGGCCGGCTGCCACGTCGGGCTCTTCTGCGCTCCAAGGACGGGCTCTTCTGCATCCCACGCGGGCGCGCTGACGTCATCGGACGTCCTCCGGGCTTTACTGCGCAGGCGCAGAACTACTTTTTATCTGATTGGTCCTTTAAGTGTCCAAAATCCTCAAAGGCCAATTCATCATCCTTATTGACTTTAGAAAAAGTTGCATATAGTTTAGGATTCTTGTCCCACATTTTGCAATCTTTCTCAGAAAACGGAAACAGTCTTTTAAACCCCCTAGACATGAATAACTTTCTAATGGGGTTCTTCCATTTACTTGTAATAAGGTTGATTGATGAACTGGAAAACACAGCTCTTGTGGATTTTCCATACCTTCATATAATTCATCATGCATTGAAGCAGGTTCAGTAACTGTTTTACTTAAATTTAAATCTTTATATATGGCCGTTAATAAAATGTCAGGTTCCACCACAGGGAATTTAAACTTTGACGGTTTATTTTCTATTTCTTGCCCCTCAGAGTTTGCAGAATCACCATCATTATCACTAATTTCCTCTTCATCAGAAACATTAATTGGTTTATTAGTCTTCCTAGTAGCTTTTTTTATGCTTAATGACTTCCGACACCTGAGGCAGAGTCGCCTTATCAGCTTGAGTATTAGCTGGTGTGTCAGGTTTAGAAGGTATAGTAGTAGCTTTAAAATAAAGTATCTTTTAAATCTCATCTCAAAACTTGTATGTCTCTTTGAGATGCAGATTCCTGCCTCATTACTTTGTAAGTGCAATCTCTGCATAGCAGTTTTGTTAATGCAGGATTGACTTTTGAATTACACACAGGGCACTGTTTAATGGGTTTAGCAGGGTCAGGTACATTAGTCGAAGTGCCCTGCAAAAAACACAAAACAATATTTTGTTCCACATAACTTAGCTTTAAAGCCCAACGCACAAACAAATAGTTATATCTGCTTAAAGGGACTTTGTAACAAAAATGTCATTGTGTTTTCTACCATCCTACAGGTTCCTAAACCTATTATAATGTGCTCTGGTTTACTGCAGCACTTTCTACTATCACCATCTCTGTAATAAATCAGCTTATCTTTCCCCTGTCGGACTTGTCGACCTGTGTCTGGAAGGCTGCCAACTCTTCAGTGTGATCTGCTATGCATGCCCCCTCTATGCACACTCCCGTGTGTGTGTGTTATTTACATTAGCCAGCTTTTCTCTGCTCTCTTATCTTTTACAAGCTGGATAAATCCTCTGTTCACATACTGATGAGTAGAGATGTGGCGAACAGTTCCCGAACCGTTCGCCGGCGAACATCTCTAAATTCATGGGCCTCTTACTACTTCCGGGTCGCAATGACCCGGAGTAGTACGCCTGCGCTGCCCGGCGGAGCGCGTCCTAGATCGCGCTCCCGTTGCCGGGCACTCTCTGC